>NW_008705498.1:295033-299303 GCF_000326865.2 Helobdella robusta | reverse complement strand
CATTTATGTAAGAACCACTGCAAAATAAATGTTCTAGTATTCTAGCTCTCCTAGCTTGATTTTAAATTGTTGATTGAATCCACTGAGATAATTTCACACCCTGCTGCTGAAAAATCTTTCCTTTCATCGGAAGATCAGCTATCGTATGAACTACAGCGTTTCAACTGCATCTTCAAATATAAAAAGCGAAGCAAGACCTAACAATAGTTTTATTTAATGAAACTGCCTCTTCAAAATTAACTGAAATTTAATCAATCAACTTTCAGAAATAGTGTTACCAAACGTCCTCATTCGGGAGGACAGGTCCTTTTTTAACAGGATTGTCCTCTGTCCTGTCACCTTATTAAATTCTACTAAAAGTTCTTCATTCACGTAATTTTTATTAAAATATAAAACTTAACAGGTTTTTTCAGATTTTAAAACTCATTATTACAAGTATTTAATATTATCTTGTTTTTTTTTTCGTTTGTCGTTTTTTTTGTTTTAAACAAAATGCGACAATAGCTAAAACAAATTCGTCCCCTCCTCCTGAGGTGTGACTGATCTAGTTTGTTGAACTTTTTGAACTATTCTAAAGTTCAACAAAATTAAAATTATTAGTTATCTGTAAACATTTTTTTTAATTACAATTATTAATTATTGTTATTACGTCTTGTGGAAATTTCCGATGCGAAATTTTATAAAAGTTCTCTTTTAAGCTTGCACCTTTTTAAGGGAAACAGTATAAATTAACAGAACAGCAAGAACAGGAAGCATGGTGGGCTTGTAGAGAGGGAACTCAACAACAACAATTCTGACATTAAGACTAGCAGCGACACTTACGTCATGTGACACTAACAACACTAACATCAACAACAACAACAACAAGATCATTTATTTCAGTGATTCAATTGAAGGACAGAGTCATGTGAAAAACGCGTGGCGTGATGCAGTGCCAACTCTTCTGTTGATTACAACCGAACAAGCCTTCCTTGCACAATGCATATTCGTTACAAATAATTTGGCTGACTAAACATTATTTCACCAGCGGGAAGAAACATTTGTTAGTTTTTCTTCTTCTTCTTCGCATTATTTTTATTAATATTATTATTATTATTTATTATTATTATTATTTCAACCCCAGCAACTTGAAACATCCACCACGACACCTCCTTTCATTGGACGTTTGGGTTTATGGGAAAGTCAGCAGAGTGTTAGAGACAGTTAAGAATGGAAACAAATGAAAATTAATATGATAAGTGCTGCTGACAGCTGCGACAACATCAAAACAATGGAAAAATAATACCACTCTCTTTTATTTCTAGAAAAATATGAAATATAGTAAAATGAGATAAAAGTCTAATTAAAATCTATTAAAATAAAATAAAATAGATAAATTGATTTAAATTAAATTAAATACAATAGTATTCTACGATGCTCATCATTTGAAATAAACGAGTACAACGAGATATGATTAGTTTTAAACGAACAGTTCAATTGTTATTGCGTTCACAGTAGATGGCATAAGATGACGGTATTACAGAGTTAATAAGGTTATTATAAAATTGATCTGACCAAATGTTATTGATTAATGATAAATTTAAAAAATTGCAAAAGCCCAATGTTAAAATTTCAAAAGTATTAACTATTATTTTCAGGTGTATTAAATTGTCATGCAAATTATTTTTGAGATTTTCTGAGTATTTGATGGTTTTATATTTTTTTGAGTTGAGTAGGTTGGATTCATGGCAGACCGTCAGCTCTAATATTTCTATTGTGCCGTCACGAAGTATTGCGATGTCAGGACGTAGGGATTTGAAGAGAGAAGACACTGGAGGGATCCCATCATAGTCCACATCTGCATATATCGAAACCTCTGGACCCGCGCATGCTTTCAACCTTTCTATAATTATGTTTAAAATATTGTTGTGACGCATAATAATAATAAAAATAATAATAATAATAATATAATAACAAAGTTTAAAGTGGTTCAGTAGACTAGCATTTATGTAAGAACCACTGCAAAATAAATGTTCTAGTATTCTAGCTCTCCTAGCTTGATTTTAAAATTGTTGATTGAATCCACTGAGATAATTTCACACCCTGCTGCTGAAAAATCTTTCCTTTCATGGATTTTCTGTCTTCTTGAAAAGCTTGTATCTGTGGCCTCTTAATTCTTTCCTTTTTTAGTTGAAAAACCTGACGAACGGTGTTTTTTTCTAGTTATTTATTAGTTATGTCTGAATCAGATTTCATCTGCATCTTCTCCTTTTTAGTGTTGTTAATCCGCATTCTTTCAGTCTATCCCTTTATTCCAGTTATCCAACTCCTTCGATCATCTTTGTTGCTCTACGCTGTACCCGTTCAAGAATATTTTAATCCTTTTGCAAATCTGGACTCCAAACTCGTGAACAGTACTCGAGATGATAGCAAACTAATGTTTTATACCAAGTTTATAATGATCGACCTCTCTCTGCTCACCACCGTTCTAATACATCCAAGTATTTGATTGCTTTGGCTGCTGCCATAGTACATTGTCTTGGTGTTTCCGTGCTTTTATGAATAGTGATTCCGAGGTCGTTTTCTTCTTCTGTAAATCGAAGGTCCTTCCTGCCCAGTTGATATTGAAAACCTTTGTTCTTTCTTCCCATGTGGATAACTTTACATTTGTCTATGTTAAATAGCATTTGCCAATTCTCAGACCATTTGTATAGTCTTGTCAAATCTTGTCTTAGTACTAACCCCGCATCTTCCTCGTTGTTGACCCTTGCACACAGCTTCGTGTCGTCCGCAAATTTTGATATCTTTGACATTATGCCAGAGTCGATATCATTAATGTAGATAAAAAATAGTAAAGAGCCCAGCACCAAACCTTGAGAAACTCCACTTGTGACGCTTATCTAATTTAAATTCTTGCCTTTAATCTGCACTTGTTGTCTTCTGTTCTTCAGTCAGTTAGTAATACATTGAAGCAAATTTCTAGATATCCCACATGCCTGTAGTTTTTTGACGAGCTGTTTATGTGGCATTTTGTCAAATCTTCACCAGTCAATATTTAAGTCCAAATATATTATGTCTACGGAGTTTTCACTGCCCACATTGTTTTAAACTTCCTCAAAGAAATCCAAAAGAATGGACAAACCAGAACGTCCCTCCATGAATCCGTGCTGGATGTTTTTTTTTTCATTTTTAATTTTATCAGATAATTAATTAACTAAGTCGTTCTTTGCTATTTTTTCTAATAATTTGCATAGTAATATAGAACATACTTTGCATAGAACAATCTTTAATGAAAATGACAATAAAATAAAACAAATTGGCAAGTAGAATAAAATAAAAGTAAAAAATAAAATAGAATATTAATTTAGTCTAAAAAGCTCTTCCTCCAAAGAGAGTGAGTACAACTAGAGTTATAATTATTATAGTTTCAAAAGTGATTCAAGTCACATTTCTATCATAGTAAATAGCGTACGACGACGATATTGCAGACTTAATGAGACTATTGCAGAAATGATCAGACCAAAGACCAAACAACATTTACAAGAGGTAAACTAAATATTTTAAATAAACCTAGAGTTGAGATTTCGAATGTATTTGTTTTATTTATTTATTCTGCAGCCATGATAAAAACAATAATAATAATCGTAAAAATAATAATAATAACAATAACAAATACAATAATAACAATAACAAATACAATAATAACAACAACAATAATAATAAAAATAATTGTTACTCGAAAAATTCATATACTCCAATATATCATTGAAATTGAAAAATGGAGACAAAGAAGGTGAGCGTGTAGACAAGCAGAAGAGAGAAAGAGAGAGAAAGGGGGGGGGGGTGAAAAGAGAGAGGAAAGAAAGAAAGAAAGGAGAGACGGAGGGAAGAAGGAAATGGAGAGAATAGAGAGGAGGATGTTCTCATGTTTGCCCCGTGCTGGTGTGTTGCACTTTGTTCATATGTTCTTTATTGTGCTGTGTATGTGGAATGTGATATGTTTTGTTTTTTGAATGTGCAAAACTGATTTGTTCTGTTGTGTATGTATGTGTGTGTATGTGTGTGTGTTTGTGAGATTGGTGGGTGTGTGGGTGCTTGTGTGTGTGATGTTGGTATGTGAGTGTGTTCGGTTAGCGTGTATGATGCTGACGTATGTGTGTTTGTTGTTTTTGTTGCATAAGGCAGATTGTTTTTTGTTGTAATTGTTGTTGCAAAATTAAATTACATATTCTAATGTTATAAAATCAGATAATTAAATAAGCTGCAATATTGAATTCTCATACAGTAGAAG
>NW_008705498.1:293271-294983 GCF_000326865.2 Helobdella robusta | reverse complement strand
AGAAGCAGTAACCAGCATCACAACTCCCTGTTGTTTCTTATGCACTTCCTTTGTTTTGATGATGAACAGGGAGGAATGTTTGAAGAATCGTTTTTTGTTTTTGAGGATTTTGATTTGCTATTTGCAGTGCACTGAGAAGAACGTGATTAACGATGCTAATTTATCTCCAGCGACTCTTCTCTTATTGAACTGTTTGGTTGTTATTATTATTATTTCTATTATTAGTAGTAGGGCATTATTCATTGTTATTACTATTATTATTCATTTTTTCTAAATATTTCTCAGAAGTACGAACAACACACGCAGTTATGATGTGTGAATGCATCGACACATCACCACAGGCGCACAACAGTAGGAGAGGATTTCCTTGCATTTGAAGCCATACACTTCAACAACAGAGTCAGGCGACTTAATTATTATTGCACCATCTTGCCTTTCGATGTGCATGAACTCCATCGCGAGGATAAAAATAGTTTCTATATATATTTATTTAATATTATATAGTTCATGAAAATGATGTGACTGAATATGATGAAACAACAAAATTATGAACCAATATTTTATCTTTCAATTGCACTTCTTAACCACCCCACCAAATCAACATGAAGCAATGGAGCAATTAGTAAGAGTCGTTGAAGTCCCCGTCACGTGTTTGCTGTAAAACAAAACGAAATATGTGACGAGAGTGAAACAGAACAATAATGATTCGTAATTTTTTGCGTATGATTGTTTTCATTTTTTATATTTTTGAACGATTCTGAATTTTTCATAATTTTATTACCGTATTTGGTATTTAACTGCCTTGCGACACTAGCCACTCATCTATTCTCTTCCTGGTTGTTAGGAGCCGGCACTCGATGCAACTCAACTGCCTTCAATTTGGAAACATCACAAAGAAACCAACAACGTTTTCCATTTGAATGTATGTTGTGCATTCATGGTCACACCTCGCACCACTTGTCTAATTTGTATTGTCAAATTAAAATGACTTCCACATGATGATTTTGAATTAAAGGATCTCCTTCAACATTACTTTTTTCCACCATAATCTCTCGAATTTATATGTAATATATGTAGTGAATATATTTACAAAAGAGTGATTTAGAATAGCAAAACTTCATTTTTTTTAATTATTCACGTGTTAGTGCTTCAAATTCTGTATTGAATGATATGTTGACAACATGAATTACATAAGAGAAGAGTGGACTCAAATAAGTTCTGTTGCAAGAACCGACCAGTCAGTTGATGCTTTTTATCTGAATCTATCCAGCAGCATTAATTGCTAATAAAAACTCGTCATCGTGGCGATCTTTGCGTCGTAAAATTAATATATATCACAGCTGAAAATTCCTTTGAGCTGAACTTCTAAGTGAAATTGGTTCGTTTACTTTGTTCATTTAAAAGCGACCAAAGGCTGATTTGAAACGTTAAAGTTTATAATTTTCATAAAAAAAGTTGACTTGAATAAAAAATAAACAAACGAAGTAGAAAGATTTGAAAATGTTATTCACCCGGAAAATAATTTGGATGTTGAGCGCCCAACAATGCGATAGCGAATGAAATATTGGGCTGTCAAACAACAATATACACGAGGAGCCAAAAAATGGAATATCTCGTAAAGCAAAATCACGTTGATGTGTTTGTCGTACGTACTGCCAGTGCCCCGTGGTCCTCCATCGACCATCCATCCATCCGCCCGCATGTCCACAACT
>NW_008705498.1:289736-292573 GCF_000326865.2 Helobdella robusta | reverse complement strand
AAAATTGTCAAGAGTTGTTTTAAATGAATTCATATTGGCTTGCTTTTTTTTTCTCCACTTTGATTATTCATAGGCAATTGAATATAATTAGGGGAAATTAAAAAAAAAAGAATAGCATAACATAACATAACATAAACAGAAAATAGAAAGGCGCGAACTGACGTTCCTATGCCTCCAGCAAATGAAAAGCTTCCATTGCATTTAAAAAATAATAAAATAAATAAATGAAGTAAAATAAAATACAGTTGCAGCATGAATCTCTTCAAACAACGCGTCCGTATCTACTTGACTATTTTTAAACGAAAATTAAAGTGTTATATGTGTACGTAAGTCTAAAATACTACGTTACATTTTGAATAAATCAACAAAAGCGTTAAAAATTGTCGAGAGTTGTTTTAAATGAATTCATATTGGCTTGCTTTTTTTTTCTCCACTTTGATTATTCATAGGCAATTGAATATAATTAGGGGAAATTAAAAAAAAAAGAATAGCATAACATAACATAACATAAACAGAAAATAGAGAGGCGCGAACTGACGTTCCTATGCCTCCAGCAAATGAAAAGCTTCCATTGCATTTAAAAAATAATAAAATAAATAAATGAAGTAAAATAAAATACAGTTGCAGCATGAATCTCTTCAAACAACGCGTCCGTATCTACTTGACTATTTTTAAACGAAAATTAAAGTGTTATATGTGTACGTAAGTCTAAAATACTACGTTACATTTTGAATAAATCAACAAAAGCGTTAAAAATTGTCGAGAGTTGTTTTAAATGAATTCATATTGGCTTGCTTTTTTTTTCTCCACTTTGATTATTCATAGGCAATTGAATATAATTAGGGGAAATTAAAAAAAAAAGAATAGCATAACATAACATAACATAAACAGAAAATAGAAAGGCGCGAACTGACGTTCCTATGCCTCCAGCAAATGAAAAGCTTCCATTGCATTTAAAAAATAATAAAATAAATAAATGAAGTAAAATAAAATACAGTTGCAGCATGAATCTCTTCAAACAACGCGTCCGTATCTACTTGACTATTTTTAAACGAAAATTAAAGTGTTATATGTGTACGTAAGTCTAAAATACTACGTTACATTTTGAATAAATCAACAAAAGCGTTAAAAATTGTCGAGAGTTGTTTTAAATGAATTCATATTGGCTTGCTTTTTTTTTCTCCACTTTGATTATTCATAGGCAATTGAATATAATTAGGGGAAATTAAAAAAAAAAGAATAGCATAACATAACATAACATAAACAGAAAATAGAAAGGCGCGAACTGACGTTCCTATGCCTCCAGCAAATGAAAAGCTTCCATTGCATTTAAAAAATAATAAAATAAATAAATGAAGTAAAATAAAATACAGTTGGATGAAAATACAGATTGTTGATGATAAATGTCTATGTATATAATAATATCAATAATTTATATAGCACTAATTAGATAAAATTCAAAAGCGCTCTCGCACATTAAACATATCAAAAATCAATAGTTAGAGGATAATACATAATAATAAGCAAAATCAAATACCCAAGACGAAACACAAAAAACAGAGACAATTGATATAAGGTGATAAACAAATATCAAAAATAAAGAATCGACTGTCATGACAATCAAACCATTTTGAAATCCAGTGAAGAAAAAAGACACATATATAAATCAGCTATTATGGAAAAGACTCTTAACACACACACACACACACACACACACACACACACATACACACACACACACACACACACACACACACACATATATATATATATCATAACAAGAGTTTATGTAACGCCAATTAAATAAACTTCAAAGCGAACTCAACGTTAGACACAACATGAAATATGGATAAATCAATAATCCGACGGTAGATGATAATACATAATAATACGTAAAGTCAGAAATGAAAACAATTAATAGAAACAACCGATATATAAGATGACTATCTAATAAAAAAAACAAGCATCAATTGGCAAGACAATAAAACCGTTTTTAAATCAAAAGAAATTAAATATACACACACACACACACACAAACTCACCCACGCACACACACACATACATCATCTCTCATAAGAAAACAAAAATGTTTTAAGTTCTTTTTTAAAGCGAGTAATGGACAATCCTGGATCTCTGAGATGGACGGGAAGGCTGTTCCAGACAGTTGGTCCAGAAACCGCAATACTACGTGAACCAATACATAGATTGGCAGTCGGAACTTTTAACAGATTCGCAGAAAACGATCTTAGACCAGACCCATAAGAATCTACTGAGTACCTTTTAAATTTATCCTGTAAGTATGCTGGTGTCAGGCCATTCATTGATTTATGCAACAAGACTGATATCTTGTAGATTATTCTTTTATCGACTGTCAACCAATGCAAACTTTTGATTATGGGCGTCACGTGATCATACCGTAAACCACCAACCACTACTTTTGCCATACGATTCTGTAGAGACTGCAATATCGCAGTAGACCTCAGGGGTAATCCATAAAACAAACTATTACAATAATCAATTCGCGAATGGACAAATGCATGAGCCAAAGTCTGCAGTGTGGAAACGTCCAATGAATTGCGAATTTGGTTAATCCTTCTAATCTGTAGCATACAATCTCTAGAGATGTATGTATGTATGTATGTATGTATGTATGTATGTATGTATGTATGTATGTATGTATGTATGTATGTATGTATGTATGTATGTATGTATGTATGTATGTATGTATGTATGTATGTATGTATGTATGTATGTATGTCCGTATGTATGTATGTATGTATGTATGTATGTATGTATGTATGTATGTATGTATGTATGTATGTATGTATGTATGTATG
>NW_008705498.1:265300-285908 GCF_000326865.2 Helobdella robusta | reverse complement strand
TACCCGTTTGGGTACCAGCCTGTCAATGATACTCTTCAACTCTTCATTAAAAATTTTTAGCTCATCATCAACATCATTGCTGAGGCAAGAACCAGACAGGGGAGAATTTAAGACAGCTTCAACAAATCTATCCTCATCAATATTTTTCCATGATCTGACAAACCTTTTTGTTGGGATACGACATGGTTTAGCAATTATTGTTTCAACTGTTATAAAACTGTGATCAGAAAAAACTCCATGAGGTAAGACTGTAGTACTAATAATAGGAAAATCAACGGAGCTAACAACCAGATCCAATGTCCCACCTCGTAAATGCGTTGACTCGTTAACATGATTAACTAGTTGAAAGACCTCAAATATTTCAAATAAACGTATGGTGTTTGGATCATCTTTCCTTTCGATATGCACATTAAAGTCGCCCATCAGTAAAATATTTGCATTTAACATCGTTATATGCTCTAGAACTGACACCAACTCATCAAAAAATAAAACGGTTATCTGTGCCGAGCCAGGCCTGTATACACCCAGAAGAATGAATTGATTTTTATTGATTACTAATCTAATGGCGACAACTTCAAACGTTACAAATGAAGGCAAATTTATCTTTCTGCAACCAAACTCTTTGCGGAAATATATGACCAGTCCACCGTGGCCAGGATCATGCTGCCTGACAAAGTCCACGTAACAGTACCCCGGTGGCATAGCAGCACTGACAGAGTTGTTCCCAGGCAAGCCATGCCAAGTTTCAGTCAACACTAACACATCCAATCCATCACAAATTAGTCCATAAATCCCGTCAACATTACGTGCAATTGATCTAACATTTAACAAACCCAGATTGAAATTTTCATTAGAATTGCTGTTATCATCACCACCACTGTGGAAACCGTGACTACCACATTTGATCAAACTGCATAACTCATATCCAGGCCCTTGTCGTCCATTCATCAGTTTGACTCTTTCCTTGCAGGAAAATGTACTATTTTCCCTTTTCCTACGTCTCCTCGCACTCTGTATAAAAAACCCTCCGTTGAGTTTTTCTCCATCTGTCTGGCGTCGTCCATCCAATTTTTTAAGTTCATCTCTTTGCTCAACAGTAAGATCATGACTCAGACCAACATGAGACAGATTATCGCCTACTGACTTCATTTTAAAAACATTTTTGAAAACGAGTTCCTTCACCTTGACATCATCAAACTTTACCAAAATTGGTCTTACCACCGTATCATTTTTCTTACCAAGTCGTACCAACTTTATTATGTTTGTTTCACCGCAGACACCACCGGTCAGATGACTGATTATCTTGCAAACCCTGTTTCTGTCGTCCGTTCCTTCACTCAGTCGAAAAACCACTATATTTGCCTCTCGTTCCTTCGATTCCATTACATTGGTTAACGTTTTTTGCACTTTTTTTACATCATCGTTTATGATTTGGACACTTTTCACAACCTCAGAACTGACCACGCTAGCAAATGATCTGGTCATTTCATTTCTAAAGTTCGAAATCTCATCACAGAGCTTTGATCCAGGGACATCCAATCCAGACATTTTGCCTTCATTTGCTTCCAATTTTACCTTGATTGCATCGATTTCTGATCTAATCTCTTTACTTAAGCTGTTTATCCTGTCACATATCTCAGCTTTTCCACTCTCAACTGTTTTGATGATCTGATCCTTTATTGATGGTGACTTCAAGCACTCATCACACACAAATTTGACGTTATCACATGCCTTCAATAGTTCTAACGATTCCTCAGTCATGCCGACAGCAAACGAAATCCCACAACAAACACACTGAACATCTGTTGATTCTTTTTCACATCGTAGAGCATCGCTATTAGAATTTTTCGTAGATCTTCCTTTACCAGCCATCATCACCAGATCGAAAGTTTAATTGAAGTTTTAGTAAACGCGTTATCCAAGCCGACAAGTTGTGTAAACGTGTGATATAAATTGACAAAATTTTAGATCAGTAAACAGTATCTACTCAAACAATTCTTGAGTCGATATAGTCTATAAAATCGACACGATAAAAAAAAGACACAACACAACAACACAAGTTTGCCAAGCTATAACGCGTGTACAGTACAAACAATCCTACAACAATTACAAGCTTAGAACTTTCCACTTCGCCAATTTAAACACAAATTAATTTTAAATTTAACGAAAGTATGTATGTATGTATGTATGTATGTATGTATGTATGTATGTATGTATGTATGTATGTATGTATGTATGTATATATGTATGTATGTATGTTAAAACCAAATCATTGACGAATGACACCAAAAGCCAAGCGTCTGACTAAATTTGATTTTATTTGCTATAACGTCACTCAACCCCCTCGGCATTCAACTCCACATTTTCCAACACACAGACGCGCAAAAACCGCTGCAGAATGCACGAGATATTATTCATAGCAAAAAAATATTCCCTACTATCGCCTGACCTAATACTGATATTTTTACAAATCCGATTGAAAAACCCGGAGGTGTTACGGTCCATGGGGCCGAGGACCTCGATACAAATCGGTAAAAACTCCATCGAGGGGAGAGCTCCGTCGTACTTTTTGATCTTCTCGTCAGATACCCTGGTTGCAGCCAAACCGCTTTCTTTGCTAGTAAGCTGCACGTAGCGCTCAGCAAAGGTGCCCGGAACGGTAACGTCCCACGCCAAGCACCTGCCGGCTCTCCAAGGGATCAAGGTACACCCGTCAGGGCACTTACCGTCGTGCGCCGCAATGCCCGACGGTTCCTTTAAAACCGGAATTGAGACCTTGGAAAAAAGTCGGCATACAAAATCGTTTATGGCTGAATGTCGCTGCTGGCGACCTCCGCCCAAACGACAAACAAGACCATGATGGCCAAGTTCATCCGCCTCCGCGCCGCACCTGCATGTATATCGACTCTGAACGGCCAACCCCAGACGGAAGCCAATGGCTGTCCTGACCGTTTCGTCGTCCAATCTGGTACCCACCGACGTATTGGGCAAAGATCTCAGCCAGCCGCAACTCGCCTCGCTGGAAACTGCCAGCAAGCGAGCTGAGGTCGCCGAGTCAGGGCTTGAGGAAAGCAACTCTTTGAATGTGCCTTTATATGCTTCCTCCAAAATGTTGCCCTGGGAAAGGTCTGTTGGTTGGATTGGAGTCGGTGGAGTACAGTGCAGGCTACTAAATTGCCAAAGAAGGGCAGACTGTAGGTCAAGCGTGGCAGATGCGGAAGATTTATAAACAATTGATGCAAGCTGAACCACGCTTAGTAACCCCAGTCCCCCAAATCGTACCGGCAGCTGAGCCTGAGACTAACCCTTGTCGGTAATATCGACGTTACATATTGCTGAGAGGGCCACCCGCAGAGCACCCTCAAATTCGCCCAAAATGGCCGCATTAACAAAGTTGGATGTGCGCAAAAAATACATCAATTTCGGCAAACTGAGGGCGCCGCGGATGATTGTCAGCGCGTCGTGGACCGGGAGAAGAGAGACACGTTCGAGGGCAAATCTTAGCTCAAAAAGTTTTTTATTAAAACCTGTCCTGATGATCGCCGGCCATCATTGGAGTGCCTAAAAAATTTAATGATGAATGAGGCACTGTGGGGACATTAGCCAGCACGTGTGGCATTTGAAACGTGTCATTTACAAGTAGTTCACACTTGTTTGTGTTTAATTCAAGACCAATGATGGAAGCGCCGACCCTCAGCGACAGGAAGTCGTCCGCTAAGATGTTGCCCTCTGCGGCCAAGCTGACATCGTCCAGGTAGCCACAAACAAACGCCGAGGATGACTTCGTCAACAGCGGGTGAAGGGTTAGAGCAAAAAGCATCGGTCCCAAAGGGTCGCCTTGCTGTACGCCCTCGCACGGTTCAAGAGAACCGAGAGAAGAGACTCGGCCATATGCGGAATGACAAAAATTATAAATTTGAGGACAGTGCTGCTTAACTGCCTCTAACATTGAGTCTCTTCTCAGGGTGTTGAAAGCGTTCTTGAAATCAATCTTCAAGAATCCCCACTGTTTTGGAAGTGCTGAAATCAGTTCACGTACGGCGTGGACGGCCGCCTCAGCACCACCTTTCACGCCGACGCCCAATTGGATAGGATAGAGTTTGGCTTTGACCTGTTCCAACACTAGCGCCAGAGCGCACTTACTGGCCAGCCTCCTCCAGAAATTCCCCACCACGATGGGTCTGATCCCTCCATCTTTTTTGTTTAAAGCCACCAGACGGCCCCCAAAAAAGAAACGGCTAACCGCGGGAGGGCAGACCCCAGATAACAACAAATTTACAAACCGGGTGAGGTTATTTAACAATTCATCGGTGGGCGTCGGACCGGAAAGTAAATCCTTTATGTGCTGAGGCCTCAAGCCATCAAGGCCTCCCGATGAACCATTATTAAACGACTTTAAAGCCGTCAACACCTGGGCTGGTGAAACGCGACCATTGGACGGCTCCTGCGCGGGGAAAGCTCGCCTGTTCAATGGAGCACTGGGATGAATAGCTTTGAGTTTAGCGAGTGTCTCAGGCGAGCTCTCCGCCAGGCCTGCGGGCGAACAAGCAAGTCTGACGGCCGCCGAGAGACTGCCCTGTTCAATCCGAGTGGTTACTGCACTAATCCAACTGTTTGGATTGTGCTTACGCGGTTTGGTGTTGTGGTCAGTGTTGAAGCTTGCCACAATAAACTCGACCTCGGTCGAACTGAATTCGGTCAACCGTTTAATAACGTAATTGGCTTGATTAGTCCTGCGACCGCCCCTGGTTGGCTTGAACAAAACAAATGCGGAAAAACATTGGAGCCTGCACCAATGGGCCGCGTCGCAGGGATCATCGCAAACGGCCGTCAATAAAGCCGACAATGCTTTAGATACCTTGTCTCTGCACGGTTTGGGAACGTGATCATACAGATGGGCAGTCCTCAAAACGACCGTCAGCCTGTCGAAAACATGAAAAAAATCCACTTGGGAGGGACTCTCCGAGACCGCGTGTAGCAACATGAGGGTTGATGACAGGTGCAGCGGTAAGCGGCGGTCGCGCGGAAGCAGATGAACCAGCCGGAGGCTGGTCGGCTGCCTTGAACGAACCAGGGCATTCCTGGCCCTTCACTTTGCCTCCATGTCGATATAGTTTACCGTCCGGTTTTATTTTATAATGATTTAAACAAACCGTGCATTGATATAGGACCGGTGCCATTACGTCAACGAAATAAAATCAAAAGCGAGTAGATAAAACCGTGTGAACAGTGATAAAATAAAATAAATAAAATTGTGGTGAAAATAAAAAGGTTTAATTTTAAATTTAAATAAATTTAAAAATTAAAAGAAAAACTGAGAATGAAATAGAGAGAACAAAAATAAATATTAATGAGCATTGTACGGTGCAGCTGTAAAAGCCCACAGCTGTTGTTAAAGTACGTTAAAGCCAAAATTAAAAATTTGAGACCACAAAAGTCAAAAAACCAACCGAACGGCGGGAACCCAATCCGAAAAAGGGCAAAAAAGCGACAACCAATAAAAACCACACCCAAAAAACCGAAATTATTGCAACAAAAACCTTAAAAACCAGAAATATTACTAAAAATTAGCGAAATACTAAAAATGTGAAAGCCGACACCAGCTGAGCGAACGTGTATGTATGTATGTATGTATGTTTGTTTGTGTGTTTGTTTGATTAATTTGTTTTCCTAAAGATATCGAGTCAAGCATTCCACACCTTCTTTGAATAACATTGACATTGAAATAACTAAAAAATGGAAAAGTGATTTATTGTATTGGAGCCTCACTTCCAGTGGGCCACCAGTTGGATCCGCGCGGCAGTCAAGCAGTAACAACTTTGAACCGACGCATACTTACGAACAGTTGAAAGGTTGCCTTGCCAATGCATTAGTTAAACTGATTTAATCTTCGCTCTTTTCAACTCTTCCACTCAGATGAATTTCCTTACGGTCTGGAAAAAATTATTGAAAAAGATTAGCGACCATTTGGTGATGACATTTATTTCTAGCACTAACAATTTATAACAAGAGGTGGAAGGTATAACAATTCAGATGTAAATTAAATTCTTCAATAATCTTCAGCATGCAAAAGTGTTATAAAGAATTTGTTGACGTTTAAAACATGTTCAAACATTTTCTTCATTTTATAATAGCATGTTGAAAAATATTTCTTTAAATTCATTTTCAAATCATTGCCAAAATCAACATTTTTTTTTAAATAATTTTGAATTTTGTTTTTCATTAAAAAACGCTGTCTTATTTTACTTAAAAAAAATTTCATAAGACTCTGGAGCTGCTAACAGTTTTTAAAAGTTTAATTATTTTTATTTCAAATGATGATAAATCATCGAAGATTCCACATAGCAACCAAACATGGCAGCAAAGCGATGATGTCTACTGCAGAAATTTTGAAAGGAAGTGAAAATATGAATTAATTTCATCATGTTTACAAAACAATTAAACTGCTGCTTTCAGGGACCGAATCAAATAAAAAATAAAACCAAAACATGTTCATTCGAGAATAAGTACGGAGTAACCTCCTGGAGCGAGAGTTTTAGTGGGGAAAGTGAATTGTGGAAATTTAAATTTGATATTTGTGTACTAAAATTGCAAGAAAATATTTAGAGATCGTTGAAATATTCTCCTTCTGGAAGGCACCCACCAACGTAACACTTTCAAAAGTCGATTTGAAAAATAACATAAACCCGAAAAAAGTTTTGCACCTAAGAACGTGGCATGAAACTCGCTTCGATGAGTCTCGCACACAAATTCACAAAATGTTTGAACGAGCCACGTGGAGCTGCCCTGTTTTATGAGGACCAGCAGGTGCATGTGGACTGGACAGCCTCCGTGCAACTGCATGTACTACCTACCGTGCGACATTTTATTGAAACAAAATGAGATGTGGTATTTCGTTTAGCCAGACTGACGCATGTACGTACGCGCAACCACATTTCTCCCATGTCAATCCATCCTGAAATCTCAGTCCCAATAGGAACGAATTATCTCCAGACGCGCTTGAAATATCCTTCATTCATTCATTCATTCATTGATTCATTTATTCAATGATTGATTGATTGATTGATTGATTGATTGGTTGATTGATTGATTGATTGATTGATTGGTTGGTTGGTTGATTGATTGATTGATTGATTGATTGATTGATTGATTGATTGATTGATTGATTGATTGATTGATTGATTGATTGATTGATTGATTGATTGATTGATTGATTGATTGATTGATTGATTGATTGATTGATTGATTGATTGATTGATTGATTGATTGATTGATTGATTGATTGATTGATTGATTGATTGATTGATTGATATTGATTGATTGATTGATTGATTGATTGATTGATTGATTCATTCATTGATTCATTGATTGATTCATTGATTGATTCATTCATTCATTCAATCATTCATTCGTTCGTTCGTTCGTTCGTTCGTTCATTCATTATGCTTTTGGATACAATTGGTCCAACTGATGGTAAGTGGATGATTGGTGTTATAAAATCCGTTCGCATGATTTCAAAGGATGACGACATTAATAATAACAATACTAACAATAATAATAATAATAATAACAATATTATTATTATTATTATATTATTATAATATTATTATTATTATCATTAATGCTAAATAATTTATAAATATAGGTTATAATAGTTTTTCATTACTCAGTTTGAAGTTGAAGTTTTTTTAATTTAGCATCCAGCAAAAGTTTTTCATGATTTTCATTAGGATGTCAGCAGGCAGGCTGGCGATTTCCCTTTCGTGCGATCCATCTCACAACCGCTTCAGTTTTTTTCAGTAAATTTCTCAATTCAGTTCGGTAAATGTTTTTCGTTTTATCATTCTCGCTTGCCTTGCTGGCTACGAAAACAATGGAGACGCTTCTTCCTCCTTCCCCTTGGAAGTTTCAATTTTCGAATCCTTTCATTCGGAACTCTTTTTTCCGTCGACGTCTTTTAAAATTTTACAATTTGATTTTTAATTTCAATTTCAATTTAATTTAAAAAAGTTTTGTATGACTGTGCTGCTTTGAAGCATATCCTCCACGTATATTTTGGTGTGGGGGGACGACGTGTCGTTTATACCAATACATACCCACAGCGCAAGGTCAATGTGACAAATCGCTTGTTTCATAACATTAAAACACATCATAAAAATTTTCAAGTAAATTTTTATTAACTGCATTTCAAATAACGAATAACAGCCAAGTCATGAAATTATCGAAACAAACCAACAAACCATCGAACAGCAAACTGCGGAAATGCCAAAAAATTCAACCAACGAAATTTTCTTAAATTATTTTACGGAAAAAAGAAAAAACTCTCAAAACATTTTCTTGCCAGTTTAACATGGAAATTATGAACAGTTGCAAATGTTTTTGTCCTGGTCACATTCAACAACTTTTTTGAAAAATTATGGTTGTACAAAAATTTTTTATAACTTTAAAATTTTTTGACTTAAACTTCAGCCGAACTTGAATTTATTGGATACAGTTAGCTCAATTCTCAACTAAACTACATCTCATATCCGTAACATCGTCAATTAGGTTTCCATAATTAATAATTTTGCAAACTAACTTTCGTATTTTACAACAGGCATAAACATCATGACAGACTCACTAAAAAATATAAAACATTTTAGCATGTCAACCTCAAATACTTTTTATTCTTGAATCTTTAACGACGAACATTTTAACAACGAACGTACATCATTTATCCCAAGCGTTCCTCCTATCGTGATGTTTATCTCATCAGCATACAAGGAGAAGCAAATGGAAAATACTAACAAAGAAATGTCGAATGACAATCACACAAGACCACAATATGGAACAACTTCACCTCTAAATCGGCCTAATTCTTCATCTTTTATTATTTGCTGCTGGTCCGCGCTGGGAAATTATGCCATTGATATTTTTTGTAGCACGTAAGTTTGAGCTGTCCGTTTTCATAGCGTCTGAGTTTATTTGTTCTTTGAACGATCGATCGATCATTCGTCGGTTCAATGAATTATGCCTGAATATATGCGTGTGTACCTTTATATGTGTGTGTACCTTAGTATGCGTGAAGGTATTTGTTTGTTTTATATATGCTTATGTACCTCTCTGTTTGTGTTTGATTGTATATATGAATGATGTCTATTGTATATACATGCAAATGCATGCATGTAGGCATGTATGTATATATATATATATGGATAAGCAGACGAATGTGTGAACATATAATAAATGAAAACATGAATAAACAGCAGAATCAACTTTTAACAAAAGAAACATTGAAGCAAATAACTTTGATTGATGAATATTTTGAAATTAAAATTAAACTTGGCACGTCTGGACAAAAAAAATTACAGAAAAACCAGATTCAAACTAAAGCCATAAATGTTTCAGATCGTTCGAAGCTTCTTAATAATCATTTTATTTTCACTAAACATATTGCCAGTAAAATATTTTATGAAGCAACTAATATTAAAATCACAGGGTTTACGTCATGGTGAGCAATTAATAATTCATACATAAAAATAAATTAATATTTATATGTAAATATATAAATTTTTTTGTTTGTATAATTTTGAATAAAATATGACAACAAAAAAACTTGAAAAAATTCAATACTGAAAAAATTTATCAGAACAACTGAATGATGTAATATGAGAAATGGTAACAAATCGAACCTGACTTTCGGCGGTAATTAAGGAGTATGTTCACATCTTTGAGCGGTGCGAAATGAAACAGCAGCAGGGAACATCATAAAAGTTTGTTGTAATCATATCAAAGAAATTAAAAAATAATTCTTAAAGTCAACGTTTGTTTGTTATTTCATTAAATTAAAATATCTTTAAAAACATTTGGTTTAAAATAATTGCTTATATTTTTAACTAAAATAAATCAAAAATTATACTGTATTTGAATACTTTGAAAGTATTTTCTTTCTGTATAAAAAGGATCAAATACGAAAGATAACAACGATTAATAAATTACATAGATATGTATTTACATAGCAAGGCATCGGACGCAATCACACAACGCGGCCGACTAAACAGAATTTTTTCTCTATCACAGTAGGATCAACATTCAACGAGAGATTATATTTTATTCTACATGTATGCATGTATGTATGTATGTATGCATGTATGTATGTATGTATGTATGTATGTATGTATGTATGCATGCATGCATGTATGTATGTATGTATGTATGTATGTATGTATGTATGTATGTATGTATGTATGTATGTATGTATGTATGTATGTATGATGTATGTATGTATGTATGTATGTATGTATATATGTATGTATGTATGATTTGTTTCGTTTCGTATGTATTGTATATATATATTTGCATGTGTATATGCATATAAGTGCATACGTGCGTTCGCATGAATGAACATATGCACGACGACCAACATGTATGTTGTACGTCTGTACCATAACGGAAAAGGGCATTTAGCAAAAAGCTCATAGGAAGAACGTCTTTCAACAGGTGTTCTGGTAGATAAACTTTTCACACTCTCAAAACTGCAGACCCACCCACTGGTCAGTTGCATGTCTCTTCTTGCTGAATTAACATTTGTATTTATTTGGTGAAAGAAAGCTTCTTATTTGGGCTTAGCGGGCATCACTTGCTCTTATTGCTATTATCGCATTGTCAGCTATACCTACATCATTAGCAAGATGAATCAACATTACAGAAAGGTTGAAACTGTCAAAAACATTATAATGAAATAGTCTCTTAAAAACCAAAAAACATTTTTTCACAAAATATCCAAAAAACAAACATTTGAAAAATTGAAAATTTTAGCATCCAATTTGAACTGTAATTCTTGTTCAAAATTTGAATGAAATTTATTTATTGATTCCCAATCAGACACTCAACAAACTGTAAGCGTGGGAGCTGCCTAGCACTGATGGCTTTACGACTTAGTATGCATAACAAGATTGAATACGCTATCTTTTGGAATAATAGACGTACTCAAGTTATTATTATTATTCTTAAAAAAAAAATCAGAATCTGACAGACGCAGAAACTGTTACAGTGTGCAAGGCAATAGTTTAAAATGACAACGAAAAAAAATAATTGGAGAAAAATGTTCAAGCATGAAAAGAATAGAAAATAAAATAGAGTAGTGGTTTAAAATAGCAAATGAATAAACTAATTTATTAATGGACTAATTAATGACTTAGTGAGTTGGTGAGGTAATCGCGACACGAAATAAGAAAACTAAATTCAAGTAAATGATGAAGTTGTATTGGGTGCTAATATATTTAAGGTGTCTTGATATCCTGATATGTTGATTGAGTGGCGACTTGATAGTTAAGTGACATCCAATCTTAGTTTGACGCATCTAATCAAAAAATCGATGATCGAAGACGTAACGTTTTTCCCACCACACACACACACACACACACACACACACACACACACACACACACACACACCACACACACACACACACACACACACATTTATGAGACTGAGGTTTCCTCACCATTCATTACTCTCTTTCATTTGGACTGATAGGCAAAGCTAGTTGATTTAAACAATTTTTAGGCCACCAACCCGTGCCCAAAATAATTGTTGCTTTTTGGTCTGAAATTTTAATTAAAAACTGAAATTATTTATGCATAGTTAAAGCATTCTAAGGTCTAAATCTCTATTATCGACACCTTTTTTCGATAACTTTTTTCGACACAGTCATGCCATGCTGCTTGGTGGTTCACGTAATTTTGCATTCTGTTTGATAAATAAAAATAATAAAGTTTGATTAAGTAATTGACTTTTGACAATTTTATAGTAGCGACATGTGTATTTGATCAGTCTGGTCACGGTAGATAATAAGAAATAGGCGTTTTAAATTTTGCTGCATTTTGTTGCAATTTGCATACAGATCCCCAGAAAAAATTCCATACAATCGGTAAGAATAAAAATGTGAATAACACGGTATGATGGGTTTATTATCTAATCTGTTTCTGATTTTAATAATATTTCAACCACCATACTTGATACAATATACAACCACCACACTTGGTACAATATACAACCACCACACTTGGTACAATATACAACCACCACACTTGGTACAATATATTGAGTAGCAAGTTAGCACGATCGGTTCATTCAATTACTGTGAAGCACAGTCTCCAAGAAATTATTGAATGTACTCTTAAAAGTGCAGTGTTCTGCAATCCTTTTAGAAATTATCATTTGTTTCAATTTCAGGTCCAAAAATAATATGGCATGGTTTTTTGTATATTTTAACAAAAAATAATAATAATTTTTTGAGCAGGCGAGCCATTTAAAAAAAAGTTGTTTTGGATCATTTCTAAAAATGTATCATAATTAAACGATATTAATATGCGCCCTGAACAATATTAAGCTTTGTGGTACTCTAGTGAAAATAAGACATAAAACATTGCCAATTAAAACTAACTGATCACTACTAACGTTCATACCGATGGTTTTCTCCAGATAGAGAAAGAGTTGTGGCTCTGCAACTGCCTTCTTGATTGATGACTTTGCAATGAAACAATAATGGTTAATTGTTTATATGATGTTCCTTCATTTAGGTAGGTGCACGCGCTCCAATGAACATATCTGCTTTTCAAAAATCTTTGAATAAAATCACCGGCGATAACAAAAATATATCACGAATAATAAATAATTGGATTGCCAGATTTAAAAATGGACATACCTTGGCTATCTTTAGGCTATCAAGAAATATGCTTATTCGACGTAAAGATTGTATAGCAAGCATTACGATAGATAGCATGCTTTGGTAGAAGTCATAATCAAAACTATTTTTCGACCGTAAATGATTTACGAATGGAACAAATTTTTTAGGCAACGTGTCACATGAATGAAATATAGTTATTAGAATTGTCATGGAAATAAAACTTGCGTTTGATTGCGCGGAATCATTCCTCTCCCTCACATTAACATCTATTTCGACAAGAATTTGTTTACTTAGTTTTATTTATAATTTTCATTTGTGCTGGTTTCATCACAACCTTTAATTTATATTCTGTTTAACGTGTAGAGCTAATTCAATTAAACAAATTTGTAAAAAATGTTTGAAAATATATTTCCACACATCAGTTCCAAAACAAACAGATTATTAGATCTGGTCTTTATAAAATGATTTTTATGGTTGATGGGCTTGTTTTTTATTGGCAAGCCCGGAATAATTGGCAAATAGTTTGAAATATCGTTACGTAAGATTCTGTTCACTGCTATGGTTGATGAATATGTAACAATGTTCGAGAATACTATTACTAATGCTCTTTCTCCAGTTGATAACCCACCTGACTTGAAAAATCCTGTTTTTTTCACAACTGTTTTTGATTCTAACACTTTTATTACTCTATAAATCAATATTACTAAATTTCTCATTTTCATTTGCGTATAATAAAAACCCTCTGTTTATACGTATTCGTAGAGCTAACCCTGGGTCAGCAGTTTTGACCATGGGCCAACAGTTTTGACCCATGACCCATCAATGTTTGGCCCATGACCCATTCCAAACTTGTAAAATTTAAAAATACAAATGACTGATGGTGTTACTTTTCACATCATTTTTAATAACGGCAAACATAAGCTGCAAACAGCCAAAAAATTCCAATGATTGCAACGACAAAGTAGAAAGACATTGATGACAGTCAATTCAAAACTTTAACACACATTCACTAAAAAAAATCGACTATTATTCTGTACCATTTCATAACTTGAAAAGTTGTCTAATTTTACTTAAAACATTAAAAAATTGTTCCAAGAGTTAAACAATCTTGTTCTTGTAAGCTTCAAGTAAAATAGAAATAGCTTGCAAAGTTTCTGGGTATATCCCGTTACGTTGTGCAGTGATGATGTTCCTGGCATTAAAAGCGCAGAAATGGCGTTCACATTCAGCAGACGATGTAGTAATGCCAGATAATATTGGAAATTCTGTTGCATTCTCCTTCCACCATGATAATGGATTGAATACATTGTTCTCCTCTGAATCTTATGTGAAATAGGTGCATTTCGCATTATATCGCTTAATTTCATCATTTGTTCTCTGCTTCAGAGGTTTTAAGACAACAGATTTCGTTTGAAATTTTGCTTTGTTGACACCTATATTTGAATTTGAAATTATGCAAAAGGAGGTTTTGCTTTTTTACTTGGCTGTTCAGAGACATCTGTAACATGTGTTGTGTTCTCAAAAGGTAGAGATTCCGAATTGCTTCATCCTTATTTGGCAACGGCTGTATTCAAGATTATGTTCTCCAATTGCATGTTATCATCCGGTTTATTTTGTATGTTCAAGCGTTCTTCACCTTCTGTAGCTAAAGCATGAAGACATTTATTGACTTTCTATAGAAAACCTTCCCGATCTTTATCATTTCTCACACAGTGAAACGGTTGTAAGCTAGGACCAAGAAATGTTGCAGTGAAATCCAACATGGACACACTGTTCCAATATTTTTCAGTAAGTATTAGCAAAAATTCTTCTTTCATCAAAGCTGTTTTCTCAGTATCGCCGTTTTTTGGTTGTCACTGTTCTTACAGTGTATGGGAAACAAGAAAGACGTTTTGGATAGTAGACTTAAACAAAACAAAAATCAATGACCAAAAATGCAATAAATAATTCTTGACTTTTATATCTTGGAGAGAAAATCGGCGACATTACGTGAACCTGGACGATAACAGAATTGTGTTTTATACTCTTGAAGAGCCAATGTCCAACATGAGTTTTGAACATTTGGTGTCGATTCCGTCAGGTATGTTAATGGATCATGGTCTGTAAAAATTTTGATTCTGGATAAGCAAATCCATAATCGAAATTTTTGAAAGGCCCAAACTGAAACGTTCTTTGTGCCTCTTTAACTCGGGCATTGTATAGTCTGACATTGGCACAGCTTCGCATCTGATATTGTTGGTGATGTTGGCCACCACTTCTATTCTTTGATGGATCTGATCTTTCTGAGTCCTGTCTGACTCTGTCATATAATTCATTGGGGGCCTGTTCGAGTAAAAATGAGGTTGCATTTGACTGCTGTGATGGAAGCTTGACTTCGAACCAAGAAGGGTCTCAACTCTGAAACCCTCCAGTCTCTGATACTTGCTGAGCCATCCCTTCAACCTGCCATCGACCAGCACATGCTCCCTTGAATATTTGAGAAAAGCCCAGAACTTTTCCAGGCCATATAACTGGCCATTTTTTATAATCGCTGATGGTCTCCTCTTAGAAGTGCTCAAACATGTCAGGTCGATATCTTTTCTCCAACCATAACTGTAGTACCGAAACAGACATTCCAAGCCATACCTGAACCCTTTATTGGCATCTTCATTGGCAAGTTGCCTAAACTCCTCGTACATTTTTTGGTGAAAGTGGTGACGAAAAAAAAATGACTAAAACCTGAAAAGAGTGTTCATTTCTGTAGACTGCCTGATCCCAACCTTCCGACGATCCTTGAGACAGTTGACTTGGTATGAATTGTACTTGTGCCAGGTAAAGCTGTTGTCCTTCAGTGTCCTTCATGGGATAGGTGCTCCACGTTAAACACGCCACTGACAAGCTTTCTGAAACTGTGTGACTTCTTTCATTGGCTGTCGATGATGCTAAGGACGCGTGTGTTGACGGAAATTCTGCTGAAACTTGTCTTGATGCCGTCGGCTTCGTAGGAAATTTGAGGCTCTCCGAAAAATTCTCGGCATTGGACGATTTATGATTTAGATTTTGAAGAGTTGATGTTATCAATACTTTTATAATTTGTTATTTCATTATTAGTTTGTTCCTGACGTTGTTGCAGTTGCTTTTTGGCTGCCTCTGCTGTTGATGTTGTTATTTTTGTTGTGGTCTTTGTGTTTCTTTGTTCGTCTCGCAACGCATGACGTTTCTAGTGGCCGTAAGTGTATCTCTTCTTTTCCATGTACAGCGCTCTGCGATGTGACCGGTCTTCCCGCAAGAAAAACATGTCTGTTTTGTTGCCATTACTCTTATACATCTGGTGTTTGTTTTCTCGAGTCGATTGTATCTGACTGTTACTGTGTCAGATATATGTGTAGTGTTGCTGGAAACTATCATGTGCATGGCAGCTTCATATTTGTCGATTGTTTGTGCCAACACGTCATGACTCATCCAGGAAGCCGCTTGTTCTTGTGACACAATAAATTCCAGTGCGTGCCTTGATATCAACTCTTATTCTATCTGCACATATCAATTTAATCGCATCTTTAATCCCATAATGTTACGGCTTTGGAAATAATGGTTCAGCGTGCCATATAATTTCACCCCAAACTTTGTGTATGATTCGTTTTTCTGTTTTCTCAAGGCAAAGAGTTCATCTCTCAATTTTGTCGGGTTTAACTTGAACTACCGTAGAATAAGTTTTTTAATTTCGCCATAATCCTTCAAACCGTCGGCAGAAATAGTATACAACCATGTTTTGGCCTTTTCGTCCAAACTCATTATCAGCAAATTGGCTTGAATTTCTCCGTCTACGTGATAGTTTTTGAAAATTTTTTCTACATGTTCAAAGAAAGCAGGGATATCTTTGGGTTCTAACGGACAAGTTCCTATTAGATGTTTTAATGACTCCACAAAAAATCGAGTTTGTTGCATTAGTCTAATTGTATTATTATTCTCACTAGCCTCATCGGCTACTCTTCGATTATTCATACCTTCTACTTCTAGCCGTCGAATCTCTAATTCTTGGCTCTTAAGTCGAAATTCTGCGTTATCTCTTTCTCGTTGTCTGGCCATCTTTGCTTCATCTCTTTCTCGCAGTCTGGCCATCTCTGCTTCTCTAAGTTTATATTCCCTTTCATCTTTTTCTTCATCTCTTTCTCGCAGTCTGGCCATCTCTGCTTCTCTAAGTTTATATTCCATTTCTAACTGTTTTCTTTCGTATAAAGTCAATCCTCCTTCAGTATCTTCCAACACAGCGCCCTCCGTCGCAATATTGCATGGAAATTCAACGCTGTCCGCCAAAATTGTTGCTCACGTTTCTAACAGTTGTGATCTATTCATCAATCGCACATTGGCTTTGTCGATTGATCTCTTTAGTAGTTTTTTCGTTATCTGTTCGTTCGACAGACGTTGTAATTTTTGTTGTTTCGTCTTCGACAAACGATCTATTGTTATAATGAATTATCAACTTGCAACAAACGTACAATGAATGTAATAACTTATAACTAGGTATTTAATTAATTTTTTATACAAATGTCAAAACGTCCTGTTAGTTATTTAATTATCCGATTATTGTCGTACATCAATAAAATAACTACCCCACTTCTGGTACCAATGTAACTGGTTCGATATTAACTGAACGCCACAGATATATTATTAATTCTCCTTTATTAATACCTATCCAAATAAATAACCGAGTAAATCAGATTAACGAAAATGCAACAATACAATAACCAACTTTACTAATGTCGACTCTGGCACAAGAGTGACAGAAAGGAAGAAAGATGGCTTAACTCATTTAAGCAGGCTATTTGTAGATAGCACGGTGCTCTCTCCTAGGTAAGCGCTTGTACTTTGGTCTAGTAACCAACCCACGTGACCTTACGGCGCTCTCTCCTAGGTAAGCACACGTGCCTTGTGCTAGTAATTAACCCACGTGCCCATGTAATGGAACAATTTCCATTACAGTAGGCACATTAGCAAATTCTTACCTGTCAAAAAGGGACGAAAACACTTGTAGAAAATCAACAATTTCTCGCAGAAGTTTAACATCAATACGACTAATGAAATTTTCTTTTTTCCTTTCTCTTAATTCCTGCACCAAGGCATCTCTGCTTTTAAGTATTGAAGAAAACATAGCATTTAGGCTTCTCCATGGCCTTGTTTCGCCTCCATGTTTGATAGCTGTTGGGAGGTTTGACTGTATGCCTGCAGCTTGATTAACGTATTTCATTAATTCATGGCGAAATGAATTCAAGCTACAAATTTCTTCATCCTGTGTTATTACTTTCTTCCAGGCAGCGTTAATTGAAGTATTTAATCTGTGACACTTGCAATCCAATCTTGTTTTTGATTTAACAGCCGCCACAACATTTGAGCCTTTATCTGTTGTACAAGGCGTGTTATCAGGCTCAGCTCCAGTTCAAGTAAATTATTGTCAATGAATATTTTTATGTTAGCCACCGTGCGCTTTTCAACAAAGTTTTCACATTTGTACAATGCATGACTCAGTAGCAAGTTATTAATCTAAAACACAGTGAAACCACAATAAGAATTTTCATTCACATTGTCAGTTTTAATATCTGTGCAGTAAGAAACAGCATTGTAATTTGCTGCAATTTTTACTTGTCGTTTAATTTCATGTTGGCATTCATTCATTTTCTGCGAACAGCTTGTCTTCCTTATAATACATCATCAATACTTAAGTTGCAATGCACTGAACCAATTCCGATCAATTTTTGTGAATAGTTACGAAATGCTTCTTTATCTAAAATGTTAAACGAAGTGCCGCGATGAACTACCATACGAACTTCGACCTCTTTAATCAATATACATTCTGTTTCAGAAAGTTTAATTCTAGGCTTCCTTTTTATGAAATTAGTGATCTGCATTTACTTTCAAGACGACGATCGAGACTTGCAATTGTATAAATGATCTGCCATGTTTTTGGTTCCATAATTCTTTACTTTGTCATTAGAAACTTTGCGACGTTGTCCACATACAGTCCAACCAAAAACGGTATCACCTTTTTCATCCACTGCTAATTAAAGTTAGAAACTATGCGACGTTGTCCACATACAGTCCAACCAAAAACGGTATCACCTTTTTCATCCACTGCTAATTAAAGTTTTCCAACAGTCTGATTTGCCTTCTTTGTTGTCTTTCATCTTAACACTCCACGCTGAAGAGCTTTCCTGAGTGACTCTGCTGTCCATGATTCATCTGCCATGGTGCATAATAATAAATAGTTAAACATATAATTTATTTTGTGTAATGTAAGATTTAATAAAAATTTTAATTGACTAAAACATGAACAGCTAAACAAACCTAACTCTGTCAAAAATGCAGTGAGTTAAATTAAACAACCTGTTTGAGAATGATGAAATTTCAAATATTTTTATTAGTGTAGTCGATCAATTCTGACATAAAAAGTTAGTGATGGGCAACAAACCAAATATTTTTAATTAAACTATAATTATTTTTCTATTAAAAATAAATAGTTTAATTATTAGTTAGAAACTTATTTCGGAAAATAGTTAACTAATCTAAAAAAAAGTAGTTAAATTTTTTTCAAACTATTTTGCAACTATTAGATTGGCAGAGTCTAAAGCAGCATTAACGCTTTAACATAACAAGTTAATAAAATCATGTCTTGTCTAGTCATTTCTTTAAAATAACGCTTAAAAGAAAATTTAAACGCCAAAAAATAAAAGCTTTTCTAACAGTAACAGTATTGTTTGAAAGCAAATTCATTGATTGAACCTAGACTCTAGAGCACTTAAGAAATTTTTTTAAGAAAACTTTTTTTAATAAAACAACAACAAATTTGAAAGATTGAAAAACCAACCGCTGCCGGTAGCATTAAACATGAAAGGAAACGATAATTCAAACAAGTCGGAAATATAAATAAAATCAAGAACATTAAATGTATCTGGTTTTAAAAATATGGAAAACTTGCTTTTAACATTTTAAATAAATCAATCAATCAATTATATTTATACAATGAAGTTTTATAAAATTTAAATGCGCTTTATCCAAAAAATGCAGAATAAAAAATACATATTTAAAAACAATAAGACGGGAAAAAATATAACTAGAATATTTTAGTAAAACTATTTAGTTAGGTTTCCTGATTTTACTACATTCCTTATTCAAGCTTTGAACTCTAATGCTTGTATAGTGTTTCGTATTTTTATATTTTCTCCAATTTCTCTTAATTTGTTTTCATGATATCTTCTTATCGTTCTTTATTGCAGTGAAAATCTGCTTTTGGGGAACTTTCTTCCTTCTCTAGCAAAGTACTTACGACGTCCAGTTCAAAGCAAATGTAAGACCATTCCGTTTGCAAAACTTATTTGAAAACGATGTTGATCATTGTAAAAACGGCTCTTAAAAACAAATTAATTATAAACTTAATTGAAATTTATGAACTTTTGTAAGTTATCACAAATTAAAGCATAACATAACTACTATGGAAGTTGGCGAAAACATTTTTTAATTAAAAATTTCTCTAGTTCCCAACATTTCTCACATTAACTCAAGTCATTGAAACAATTTCTTAATGTTAATAAACTGTTGCAAAGTTAATCAATAAAAATTAATTCCCATTATTTAATTTTCCATGAATAATCCATTTTGCTGTTTTTTTTTCATTTTATAATATTGCCTTGCATGTTGTAAAAATTCTGCGTCTGTCAGAATCAGATTTCTAAAGAATAGAAAAAAAATCAACGGGTGATAAAATGCATGTCCAGAAACAAAACATTATACAGTTGCTAGCAATCCGTGGTATGCATTATCAAATAAACGTTCAGATGACATTCACCTGCGTGTTTGAAATTCAAATTATTCGTTGGAGATATGTTTAATTGTTTATTCATCGGCGTGGGAAATGTTTGCAACCGGCGATAACTAAATTTTATTGTTACAACATGTTTGCAGATGTTG
>NW_008705498.1:105300-260300 GCF_000326865.2 Helobdella robusta | reverse complement strand
GTTGTTTGTGGAAGTGGTCGGATCAAATTTTTCCTTGTCTGCGATCGTTCGGACCATGGAGAGAGACGCATCCAGTAATATTACCGTCGGCATGGATCAGGCGCAGGTCAGGATAACTGATGAATTTTTCTTACATATACTAATAAAATAAATAATATTATTTTTTAACTAATTTTAATATTTTTATTATTGTTGAGTACTATTATCGTGTTATATCTACTACTAATTAATGTTTGTCAATTATTATTATCGTTACAGTTACACAAATAAGAGTACGAGAAAAAGCCAACGCAAGTAAAAGTACACACAAAGAGAATACAATAACAAAACGAAGGCAACCTCACCTCAGCAACGAAAACTTACAGCAAAGTTATTGTGAAGAAAGAATTAAAAAATAAGTACCATACATATAAGAATAAATAAATATTTCATTAAACGCGATGCTTATATTATTGTTATTTAATTTTTTATTAAGATTTTCTATTTTTCTTATTAGTTTTTTATAATTATAATTTAAATTAAAAATTAGAACACCAATATTCATTATATAATTATTTATTAAGCGACGTTTCGAATTTTATAATTCATCTTCAGGCAATTTAATATTAATTCAAATAAAACATAACAATAAACTGTGAGATGACGTAATAAGAGTTGAGCGCGAAAGTAACGTAACGATTAAAGTTAAATAACGTAAGTAGTTAAATTAAGTATAATAAACAATTATTTTGTAATATAACATAATAAAATATATTATATGTGCAATATTATGTTAATAATAATAATAATAAATTAAACATTTTGTGATGAAGTATTATCAATGATCATGATAATGATAACATAAATAACAACGAAAACAATGGTAACCATGTTACTATTGCACAAGTCATTGTCGATAACCTAATCAACAACGACAACCATGTTATTTTCAATAATCTTGTCGGTAATGTAAACAACTCAAACAACGACGTTGTTGCTGATCATGTCGGTGACAATGATGCAAACTCTATTACCAACTCCAACAACAATAACAGCGACAATAACGATGACCATGTGGATCATGACAATGATAACAACACAATCAATGACAACCTCGTTATCGCAAACTCCATTCATAACAATAACAACAACTCAAACAACGATACCGACAGTGCAAAATTAACTTTATTTTATTGTAACTTAATGAGCTCTTCGTATAAAGAAGACGAATATATAATTAGAAAAATCATTAAAAAAGCAGTCCATCCAGTTGATTCTAATGAAAAAATAAACCTTCTTATTTATTATAAAAATTTTAAGTCGCAACAACTACTAATAAAAAATAGTCCCAACGTTAAACTAGCAACAACACAGCACTCCCACGTCATCTACCAATTTCTATGTCCTCACGAAGACTGTAGGCTTCGTCCATCTTCTTATATTGGAATGACTACCACAAAACTGACACGCCGTTTAACCTGCCATTTGAACATCGGAGCTCCAAATCAACACTACCATGACTGCCACAACCAGCAATTATCCCGCAAAATATTAGAAGATAATACTAAAATATTAATGAAAGACACTAATTTTACCAGACTACAAATTTTAGAATCCCTATTTATTAATATTTATAAACCTAATTTGAACAAACAAATTTATTCCAATTTTATTTTACCTTCATCACGAAATGTTTAATTTATTATTATTATTATTAACATAATATTGCACATATAATATATTTTATTATGTTATATTACAAAATAATTGTTTATTATACTTAATTTAACTACTTACGTTATTTAACTTTAATCGTTACGTTACTTTCGCGCTCAACTCTTATTACGTCATCTCACAGTTTATTGTTATGTTTTATTTGAATTAATATTAAATTGCCTGAAGATGAATTATAAAATTCGAAACGTCGCTTAATAAATAATTATATAATGAATATTGGTGTTCTAATTTTTAATTTAAATTATAATTATAAAAAACTAATAAGAAAAATAGAAAATCTTAATAAAAAATTAAATAACAATAATATAAGCATCGCGTTTAATGAAATATGCTTAAATGAAAATTTGTTACCGAAATTTACTGAATAATATATATATATATATATATATATATATATATATATATATATATATATATACAACATATTACATAGGCACACAAAATCAAAGGACAGTGTATAAAAGATAGATGCCTGAGGCGTAATGAAATATATACGTAATATGCTAATAACTTCTTAACAGCACATGTGCTTATAACCTTAGCAGAAAATATACTAACTCTCTAGTGGCATATATTCCTGTCAGCATTCATTCAAATTACCTATTTTGACTACTTCTATGCTATACACAAGCTGCTTTACTAAGCGTTACCCTAGAAAAAGTATTGAAAAAATTGACACAGAGTTCCCACACTGAAACGGGATTAAATGGCAGTTTACTAAAACAATGAGCTTAAAAAAGTCACCAACTTTACAATTTTTAAATCACTCTCCACTACAAAATTCAGGATACGCCACTGCATAAATGTAAAAATTTTCTTTTAATCTGACACGTTGTTTTGAAAAGATATATCTGTGGTTGCAATATGGTGACTAAAATTTTATTTCTGAAAAAAGATCGTTGACAAAAATTGCATTAAAAACGTTAAAAATTTCAAATATATGTGACAACTTTTCTGCGTTATTGATAAGTTCAACTATATTGATGAATCTTTGCTGATACAAAAAATTGCATTGAACATTATGTGCCTAATTTCATTGCAGAATCCAAAGAGTTGCTAGTTGGTGACGCTGCAATAACTGGCAAAATCAAAGAAAAAATGTTGAAAAACTCTCAACAAAAATTGACGTTACCAAAAAATTGATAACATTATCTCTACTTTCGTCATCTTGCATGAAACAAAATCCATAGAAAAGCTCCAGTTTTACACAAATTGTACATTCAACTTTGTCTTATTATCTGCATGTTACTCGGCATTGTCGGCATCATCCTCGCTGTTGCCGACATCGTCTCTGCCAGCAAGAAAAGCTACAAGAATTGATCCTCATGTCATGCGACAAGTCATTGTCGTCATTGTCAGCATCGTCCTTATTATCCTCAACATCACTGCCAGCCAAGATCGTTTCAGGAAATAATCAACAGAAATTTTTAGTCTTCAATTTCCGTTTCCGATTGACATTGAGATCGTTCTTGTCCGTATTACTGTTGATACTGAATTCACAAAAATATAAACTGCTATTCGCTAGTCTAATTTTTTCTCATTCCAGATTCATGTTTCGTTCACATTTCCATTTGTTTTTATTTTTATTATTGAAAAATACAAGGCAAAACGGGATGTCACAAGATTTTACACCCTCCTTCTTTTTCACAAAGTGCCCCAAATCTTTTAACCCCCACCCTCAGAGGGTGACATCTATTATGGACAGCCCATGATTGTAAATAAAATTATATTTTATATTTTCCAACTTTGAAATATTATTAAAAAGTTATTAATTAAAATAAAAAAAATTATATTTTAAATTACGGAACTTTAACTAAAACGTTGCGATATAAATAAATAAATATATAATAATTATAATAATGACATGGACATTCCATACCTTTAATTTACTTCCATTCTTAAATCTTATTGGTCGAATGATATAGCGCCTATAAAGTTTCAAGTGTTAAAATGTTGAAAAATTTGTAAATTTTTGAATCTCCCAAATAACATCAGAGACAGGACAGAGACGAACAAAATGAATCAAGAAAATATATATATATATACATGGGTTAAACATATAGGCTATGAAATGTATCTTTGAGAGTTGTATGGAGTAATTAGCATATCTGTAGAAACAACAAACCTGTGCAAAATTGTTGCACGTTTGAAAAAACTTTCCTAGTTGTAAATCATGTATAAATTTTATATTAAAGTATTGCGTTCTATATAAAATAAATATATATAGATTTTAAAGTAAACATTAATTTAGCAATGTAACGTAAAATAATTAATAATCACGCGCGCTTACGCCATGCCAAGTTTACTTGTTAAAACTTTCGAAAAAGATCATGCGTGCAACACATTTTTTTGCACAAGTGTGATGTGCGATGAAACAAAAACAATGAATTTTAATTATTTTAATTCAACAAAAATTAAAATTTGTCGATGCGACTGTTAACTTTTCTTAATTTAAAATTGTTCGTTTATTTTTTATACAAATAAAAATTTGGATAAAAAGAAATGGCACTTTTGAAATTAAAATGTATCACTTGTTTTAATAGGCTTTTAGTCTATTACGTATGCTCCATTCTATCGGAATCCATCATTGATACACCGCCCCTTGGTCGAATCTACAGTCGTAGCCTCACGTAATTAACGCTAATTACGTTTGGTTGCTATGGTCGCTTCATACATTAAAAAGGCAATTAATAAACAGAAAGGGGACGAGTTTTCGAGAAACATGTACCAAATTATACAGTTTAAACCTGTTATTTGGGGAAAAGTATACCATATATAAAAATATATAATTTAATTTTAGATGAAATTTTATATTTATTATGTTAATAAGTCTAGCGTCGTTGAATACTATTATGACAAAGAAAATATAAAAGGAAGGTGTGATAAGGATAGTTAATAAGCCTCTAATACACCAACAAACACACGGAAACCGTTTTGGCTACTTTAGATTTATATACAATAATAAACTATGTCTTCAGTATATAAAATGATGGACAAAATTAAATACATTTTTTATAACTAATGCGGAAACAAATTAGCCAGTTCGAATCCAGTTATTCAGACATAGTTATTTGAAGAATCCAAATTGTTTATTTATTTCCATGCAGTGTGCAGTGATTCTATTGAAAATGTTTCCCGGCGACGCCCATGCAATCAATCATTCCCCAGACTCCATTTTTAGGACTTTACGTAAATTGTTTTTGCAAGCGGAACATCCAAGCCACGTGGTTTATGATGTCTAACGACGTGTACCCGTGCAGAGGCAGGCGATGTATGATGAAAATTTTTCTATGACACGCGAGTAAAAGTTAACACATTTTTTAAAATTTATATATTTTTATACTGTGCCATTTCATTGCTTGCTCAAACAGACTCAACCTTATTAAGCACATGTGGATAGATGATCGAAATTACGGTAAAAATTAAATAACTACATAGCAATTTGAAAATTTGGTGCGGAGGTTTATGAGGTTGAATCAATGAGTTTATGTAAAATAACATAGACAATTTTCTCAATTGCACACATATGATTTGTATTTTGATACGTCGGGTTAGTTTGGTTAATATTTTAAAAATGCTTGTATGGGAAGAATGCGAATTTAATTAGTTTACAAATTTTGTGGATAATGTACGAAAATACATATTTTCTTGCAAAAGTTTACAAATAACGTGAATTTAATATAATTTGAAAAATATCAAAACTCGTAAGCGGGAGCGGAAGTCTCGTGAATGTGGTGTGGTATGGCAGGCGTGAATAGTTTAATGAAACGCTTTGAATATATTCACCACTTTATTCAAAATATGTCAAGCTTTCACATTGAAAGCTGGAAACAAAATTCACAATAGAACAATGGAATAAACAGTCAACTCTTAGGCTTACAAAATTAATTGAAGCTATCACAATTTTAATTTTAAATATTTCAAAAAACCAAAATTTTGCAATTTTTAACCGATTAAGAAAAAGCCTGAAATTAATTTTTGTAAGCAAGTTTTAGAGGCCTGCTTGATACGACCTAAACGTTGTTATATCCAACATGAATATATGTGTTACTTTGGCTAAGTTGTGTTGCGGTACAAACACAACAATATTCTGCCTGCATGGATGTAACATAAAGAGCACACCAACAACATGCAACAATTTATTCGTCTAATAAATCGATGAAGGCAGAAGTGTTCACTTCATGTGTAAAATTATTCGTATAACGCTGTTTAAAGTTTTAATACCTGGCTTTGAAATGATTTATTGCTTCTCGTTAGCATCATGCATCATCAGACGTCATCATTTTTATTTGTTCAAAATTTTCATCGAGTTGTGCTTTTTATTATAAAAAAAACTTAGATCCAGTCACTAATTTATAATTAATAATAATTATTTTTTACAAATAGCTTTTGTTTATATATTCGCAGATCAATGGCATCCACTAACAAGCCTACGTGGCGGGCACAGGTACAATGTTTTGACCCAAGCCAGTCAAAAACAACAAATCGCATTTTCACTCACTCCACGTCATCATCATTTTGAAAATGATGTTCTATATTCAAAAGTCTGTATAATAATTAATATAGATGGGAGTATTGTGTGAAATTGTCATTGATCCTTGCGTAGAAGGATTTATCATTACACCTTACCGGTTGGCAAGTTAGCTCAGAGAGCAGAACAGCAGAAGTGCCATGTTTCACGTTGATGCTATTGCGGGATGACTTGGTCCAAATATAATCTTTCCAAAACTTTAAAGTTAACGCGTACTGTGAATGTGGAAAAAAAGTTTATTGCAGTTGAGTGAGTGAAGAACTTTACGTAAGCATCTTTGCGCTTACCGAAACAACATTTGACATCCACATCAGATGGTCACATGACGTTCGCCTCAGATGAATGCAGTTGAGATATCGTTATCAGCCTAATTAACAATAACAAAACGGCTCACTCCAGGGAACATTCCATCATGCCAATTAATCATTCCAACTTATTATATGCATTCTCAACGGTTGCGATTTAATGTGATGAAAACGAAACAATTTCCAGTTATCCGAGTGCGATTGCACATTGGGCAGCGAATGACAAAAACAGATTATCATGATCAGATGCATGTCTGAGCAAAATACTCCATCAAAACACTTATTGGGTTCCATCATTGCCAAGAAGAGGTATATGCAGTGAAGTTTTTGAACTAAGTTATCACATAACGGCTTGCTGAACTATACATAATTATTCAGCATCCAATCAATGTTCTACTAAAATAAACACTGAAAGGTTGCTGGATCATCAACCTGCAGATGAATTTTACTTTTTCAAGGAGATTTTCAATTTTATTTACTAAACTTCTAGAATTTATGCTGTAGTATCGAAAAAATTATTACTAGATGGATTATTTAAACTATAAGAATTGTTTATCATATCAGACGCATGATAATAATTGCATTCATTAGAATTAAAATGATGATAATTATTATTGAGGCCAGTCATAGATAATGTGATACTATATACTAAATTGAGCAAGTATTGACTTAAAGTAAAAAAAGAACAGAATTGAAACAATGGAAAAAATATAGATACACTACACAGGTTAAAAGAGTTGTTTGTATCAGAAAGCGATTTGCACTTTTGAAAAGATACTACAAAATAATTTGTGCAACGAATTAAACTAAAACAGTGTACATAGCGTGTAACAAAATCGTACGTTTGTGAAATAAAAGAACTGTCGAATGAAAGAACTGTACTTTATATATATATATAATATATATATATAATATATATATATGTATATATATATATATATATATATTCGTAACTATGCAATGTGTCTGTATATTTTTGCAAAAGTTTGGTCATTTTAGTTTTCTCATCGAAATATTTTTGTCAATTTTTAGTTAAGGCACTATTACAAGTATCTTTCTGTTTACTTTTTTGTGTCTTTGAAGAAATAAATAAAAAATAAATAAAAAAATAAAAAATAAATAAACTGTAATGGATGTTAATGTAATGATAATCAAAAATTTATAACCATAAATGACCAGTATCTTGAAAATAGAAATGATTAAGCGTAATGTTTAACAACCATTTTGAATAAAGAAAATATATATATGTATATGTATATATATATATATATATATTTATATTTATATATTATTATCAAACACTTATAAAGCGCCTATTAAAATGAATATCTCTCACAAGCGCTATCGAAAAAAGAAAAATAATAAACGAACAGTGAAATAATGTACATCCTATCAATAGACGATATGATACAATCAATTACAATCGTTCATCGCAAATAGATAAGTTTTTAAATTCTTTTTGAAATCAACAATGTTCATCTTTGACATTCTCATCGACATTGGCAGACTATTCCAGACGATTGGTCCCGACACTGCAATGTCTCTAGACGATGTCTGCAGCTGCGTAGTTGGTACAATCAACAAATTGACGTCATCTGATCGCATGCGTCTGCCAGTCGAAGACAGCGGCTTCTTTATGAATCTATCAGCCAGGTATTCTGGGAGTTGTCCGTTTATGGCCTTGTACATAATGACGCATATTTTGTAAAAAAATTCGATTTTTCACTGTTAGCCAATGGAGGCTATTCAGAATTGGCGTCACATGATCGTATTTTCTGCCTCTAACAATCACCTTTGCAGCTCTGTTCTGAATAGACTGGAGGTCAGCGATAGACATTTCTGGCAACCCATAAAACAGACTGTTGCAATAATCCAATCTCGAGTGGACAAACGCATGAACCAATGATTGTGTTTACAGTTTGATCCAGATATTTTCTTATTCGGTATATTTGTTGAAGTTGTGCTGAACATGATTTAGATTGCGATTTTATGTGGTCACAAAGTTTTAATTTAGTGTCAAAAATACATCCCAAATTGGTAGCCTTCTTGCAAAATTTTATCTCATTATCTTCAATCATTATTAAATCAATTTTTACTTTTGATAGCTGCTGCCAGGTGCCCACTGGTAAAAACTGTGATTTATTTTGATTAAGTTTTAGACAATTTTTTGACATCCATGTGTCAACTTCAGCCAAACATTTTATTAGTCTTTCAACTGCACTTTCGAACTGATCTGGTTCACTGCTGACTATTATTTGAATGTCGTCGGCATATGCATGGTAAGAAAAACCAAAAGTATCAATTACATTAAATACATCAGCTGTATACAGTATGAACAAAATAGGTCCAAGTATTGAACCTTGTGGCACTCCGGATGACTTTGTTTTTACACTAGACAGATCCCCTTGGAAAAATACCTGTTGAGTCCTTCCAGTCAAATAGGAGTCGAACCACTTGATAACAGTTCCAGCAATGCCAAAGTCGTGAATTAATCTGTTCAATAGAATTTGATGATCGACACAGTCAAACGCTGCACTCATGTCCAAAAATGCGAGTAGAGCAACATTCTGTTTGTCGATGGAGGCAAATAATTCGGACAAGACATATAACAATGCCGTCTCTGTAGAATGGTAACGTTTATATCCAGATTGATGAATCGGGAACAAATTATGTTTATTTAAATGATTTACAAGTTCACCTATTACGACACGTTCTATGATTTTGGAGATGAAACAAATGTTAGATATTGGTCTGTAGTTTCCGAGCTCATTAAAATCTGCGTTTGTTTTTTTCAAGATGGGTATCACAGCCGCATGCTTGCAAAAAACAGGAAGTGCTCTAGCACACAAACATGAATTAACTAAACTTGTGAGAAACGAGATGAAGAGGTCTATATGTTTTTTCAAAATGTGAGTAGGAAGGACGTCTAACATGCAAGATTTAGATGGCAGATTAAGAACAATTTTTTTTACATCTTCTTCTGAAACCACTGCAAAATTTGAAAACAAAGAGCTATTGTTTAATTTACATCCATCAAAAACTGGTTTGTCAACTACTTTGGTGTCTCGTTTTATTTTGTTGATTTTTTCTTCAAAATGTTCAATAAATTGAGAACAAGTGATGTCTACATGTTCCTGAGACGATTCATTATCATAATTTTTGCAAATGATTTTATTAATTACTTTCCACAAATTTTTAGGGTTTCCGTCGTTTTCCTTTACCAGTGTTTTCCAATAACAATTTCTTTTTTTAGAGAAACATTTAGTTTTATTTCGCAAAGCAGCAATCCACTCACTCCGACAGGCAGATGATAAATATTTTCTATATTTCCTTTCTTTCTGTCGACAAAGTTTTTTAACTGTTCTGCATTCATCATCAAACCAAGGAGTTATCAAATCGCATCTGTGTTCTATAAAGTGAAGAGGCGCAACTTTATCAACAATTTTCTTCATTTCATCATTGAAAAGTTCAAATTCAAAATTTACGTCGTGACTCTGACATGGCTTTGATAACGGAGAATTTGCAACATACGAAAAAAACAGATTTTCATCAAGTTTTCTCCACGATCTACTAATCTGCGAACTTTTTTAAGACATATTCGTTTAATTGGTATGCTAACATTTATCAAACTGTGGTCGGAGTACACACCACTAAGAAATATATTACTAATTGAAACATGAAAATTTTCAGAACAAACAACCAGGTCGAGTGTTCCACCTCGTTCGTGAGTTGGCTCACTGATCAGGTTGGTTAAATTAAACGTTTCAAATAGATCAAGTAGTCTGTTTGCGTGACGATGATTGCATCTTTCAATGTGAACGTTAAAATCACCAACCAACAATATGCTCGAACTTAGGAGTGTTATGTTATCTAAAACTTTTGACAATTCTTCGAAATATAATGCATTCACTTGAACTGAACCAGGTCTGTATAGAGATAACAAAACAAAATCTTTACTGTTTATAACAAATTTGAGAGCGACAACTTCGAACGTGTCAAAAGGAGGCAGATCAATCTTTTTTTATTTGAAGTTTGATTTAAAGAATACTATTATTCCCCCATGATGCGGATCATTCAACCTCAAGAAATCAACATATCTAAACCCAGGTGGCATCGATGACTTTACTGATACATTTTCTGTGGAACCATGCCACGTTTCTACCAAAACAAGAATGTCTAAGCCGTCTTGAATCATTTCGTAAACTTTATCCGAGTTTGAATTAATTGATCTAATGTTTAACATTCCCAGCAATACATTACAATCACTCATCACATCATTTCTAGACATCACCTCTTCCGTGCTTATGCTACTGGTGTGTTTTGTTTCGTTTTCATTGGAAACGACACTATTTTCCCTCTTCCAACCGGTCCTCTGACCCGGAATAAAAAACCTCGTTTATCATCAGATTCCAATTTCTTAGCTTTTTCAACCAGCATCTTGTATTCCTGTCTTTGTTCTTTTGTTAAGTCATCGCTTAGTCCAATGCCTGCATATTCTTCAGCCAGTGATTTTATTTTATACACGTTTTTCATTATTAAACTTTTGATCCCAATATTTTCAAGTTTTACCAACAAAGGTCTGATTTTATTTTCATCCTTCTTACCAAGCCGTGTTATCTTAAGAATATTTTTTTCCGTTACATCATCTGTTAAGTGTTTAAATATTGTCTCAACATTAGCACGATCGTTTTCGCCCTCTTTTAAGCGAAATATAATCAAGTTTGTTTCTTTTTTCTTTGTTTCATCCACTTCAGCAAGAGTTTTCTGTACTACCTTGACCACATTGTTGATGCTGTCTACATTTCTCTTTATAATGCTTGCAAATGTAACAGTCATTTCTTTTTTCATACTATCGATTTCACTGCGAAGACCGTCGTCAGAGCGGTTAACCTGACTAAACTTGTTTTCATTCGAGTTTATTATTGATTTTATGTTTTCAATTTCTGATTTAACCATCATGTTCATTTCGTCCAGTTTATCTATTTTTGACAACATTTCGTCTCTATTTACATCCAATTTTGCTAACATTTCATATCTACTGGTATTGATTAATTTTAACAACGAATTCATATCAAATAGCTGATCTAAACAACTTTCACAAAACCATTTCAGGCCGCTACAAAGATTTTTAGTTGATCATATATTGGTTTATAAAAGGTATATCTATATTGATTTATATAGATATAGATATATATACATAGAGAGAGAAAGAGAGAAGAGGGAGAGTGAAATAAATAAAAAAATAAAACAAATACATAATAAATAAAGTTGTAACGTCAAATTAAAATGAAATGTAGCATGTTCTTCGCACAGAACACCAATTGGACGCTTCATTTCAACGTAGCCCGTAAAGATGTTGATAGTAGGATTGTATGTTGCATGTAAGCGAGCATGGGATGGATGGATATGTATGTCGAGCATCGTCGTACATGGAGCTATCTCCGCTCCTACTCTTCCTCTACATGCCTGGCTGCATTGCGAGTACAAGTGATGCAAACTTTGTTGCCGTTTCAATGTTTCAAAATTTTATGTTGTCTGTGCATGACACAATTTTATTTTCTCTTTTTTTGGAAACTGTTTTAAATCGCAAAAATTAACTGAGACAGTTTTTTATGACACTCTCACTTTATTTTATTTCATTGCTGATGTTTTCTAGTTGAAGTTGGACAAAAACGTGTGTAAAACAAATTCAAACTGTGTGATAAACAAGGATTTTAATAATGGAAATTTATAGTGATTTGTTTCGTCAACAAATTCAATATTTATATAAATGTATGAAATATATTTACACACACACACACACACACACACACACACACACACACACACACACACACACACACACACAAACACAAACACACACAAACACACACACATACATACACACACACACACACACACACACACATATATATATATATATATATATATATATATATAAACATATATAATATGTACAGTGGCGAATCTCGATAACTTTAACGGGGGGAGGCAAAATTTTGAAAATGTTTAAATTTTGACGGGGTGGCCCCAATTTTGACGGGGGGTGGCAAGATTTGTGGTAGTGTGGCTGAGGCCCTTTTTTTGGTCGATTTTATAAATAAAACTGTTCTTTTTCTGACTTTTATTAAAAACTGCTCACAACGAGGTCTTGTGCCCCCCTGCCCCCCGCCCTTGATCCGCCACTGAATATGTACAATTTTAAACGTTCCAATGCAGAACAAGTGATAAATTTAAAATGATTTAAATTTTCCTGTTTGAATTGAAAATTTTCAATTTTTTAAACACCAACAATAACCTTCCAACATAATTCTCTTAAGTTAGAGATTTGTTAACGTTTGAATTGTTATCAGTTAGAAAATTGTTAAATTTGTTGATTGTTAAACGTGATTATTCAAAGAATGAAATTTGCAAAACAAACCCAGCACTCTCAATATTTCGACAATAACGAACAGGGACTGAAATGGTGGTGGTCGTTTTAATTGATCGGGTGGATGTGCCCCATGTTGTCGCCAATAGAACGTTACATACACTGAATGACTAGCATGATGTTGATGACAGAGTCTGCCGTGACGATGATGATCATCATCATGCAAACAGCTACGTCATCATCATCGTCATCGTCATGGTTTCTCCAAGAACATACAAGTAGGTGGTTGTAGTATTGGTTTTTTTTTCTGACAGTTTTGTTTGCTGTCTAATTGATGTTGAATGAGAATGAAGGCGTTCATCATCCGCCGCCAGCCCCCTTGTTGAAATGTGGATGAAGTTTTATAAGGCCGTCCCTGAAATGTTTTAAATGAATGTTTGCCTTGCATGTTTCTGATTCTGCAGTGTCAGGGTTGGCCACCTTTTTACCAAATAGGTTTTTGTAAAATTCACTTTCATTATCTGTGCATCATTACATTTTGATTGTCTGAACTTATGGATTTTTCGTTGGTATTCACGTTTGCAACAAAACTTTTGTTTTTATTAAGTTAGACTTTGAGTACGTGTTGTTTAATTTAAGATTGAATCATATTAGTATTAAAGAGATATTAAATTTCACAAGTATTTGTTATTTCAAGTATTAATATTGGTATTGACACGTTTGCAACAAAATTTTTTGTTTTTAATAATCAATTGTTAATCATGTTTTATATAGAAAATTTGCCAAAATTTGTGATGAATAAAAATTACCAAGCAAAGATTAATATCATGCAAAGCTGTTGCGCTCATTCATTCATCAAAACCTAACCTGCACAAAATAAGTGGGTCATTCAATCATTTCTTCATGCATTTATTTATTAATATATTCATTCAATCATTCATTCATTCGTCCGTTTATTTATGCATTATTTTGACATACTGGATATAACATTAATAAAATCTGCAAATTATAAAATGAGAATGTGTGTTGGAAGCCACCATTTGCATCTGTGTGTGTGTGTGAGGGAGAGAGAGAGAGAGAGAGAGAGAGAGAGAGAGAGAGAAGAAAGAGAGTGTGAATGTGCGAATGATGTTATATTCTACAGTTTAGATTTTATCAAAACATTCAAATGTCTTAAAACACAGGTATTTCATATAAAAACTACCACTATTTGTTGTTGCGCGCATAAAAGTTGCATCCTGAAAAGGTTGTACGTAATAACGGTGAGGCGGTCCTTGCATCCTTCGTAAAGCATGCTGTTTGTCTGATTTATTATTTATTGAGAAATACAGCAGAATATTTTTGTGAATGCAAAAAGATTTCCTAATTGCATGTAGCTTAAAATAAAATTTGTTGTCTAGCTTTCATGTGGCATTATGTCTACAGTTTATTATTTTATTTTAAAAATTATTTCATTCAAAATGTGGTGAAAAAGTCAATAAACCAATTAATTTTAATTCTTTTCAAGTTTTACATATTATTATTATTATTATTTATTATTATTATTATTATTATTATTATTTTATTTTATTTCATTCCACTGTATGTTTATTTTACTTTTGGCAAAAATAAAAGAGTTCCCATTGTTATTATTATTATTATAATTTTTATTATTACTATTACGAATCTCTTTTCAGCAATTCTCAGAGACCTCAGCAGCGAACACACAGTGCATGAAACGACTCAGCAGCACACTGCATTACATGTGATGGGCTGGGATCTTTTTGCACTCGTGTCCACTCACGGCAATGGCAGTGCCCAGTGGCGGATCTAGGGGGACTTTTAACACAAAACCTACCCCCGTTTTGTATTAAAAGTCAGTAAAAGTAATTGTCTTAGAGTGATAAGTAAAAAAATGTCGTCAGCCACAAATGTTGCTCACCCCCAATCAACACATTAAGACATGCTGAAACTATTTCAAAAATACCAACCCCCGTTTTAAAATTTTGACCCCGCCCTTATAAGCTTGGACATGAAAAAGAATATTCGAAATGAAAAAAAATCCGCAAGTCATTCCACATCTTTCAAAATTATGGACATAAAATTGTTAGAAGAGTTGAAAAATTTATTACTGAACCAGCTTGGTAGGAGCAAAATGCAAGCAACAATAAATTTCACCTTCGACTCGTTACTGCACTAACTTGATTGAGTTGTGTTGCACAAATACTTAAAAAAGTCTTTCACACGCCTCCTAAGTTCAAAGGAATGAACAACACGCCCAAACATCGTATAAGAATGCGTGCGAAACGACGCATCACACACGAAGCATGTGATAGGCAGGGATCTCTTTGTCATACAATCGAATCGAACCCGGTCACTTCACACAGTGCGAAACATCACCAGGCCATCTTAACCATTAGGCCATTACCAGAAAATGTTGTCTACCATTTAAATTCGATTGCTACAACAATTCAATTCTTCAAGTGGAGGTCTGACAGTTAAGTGGCTGGCAAGTTGAATATGGCAAAGCGTTAATTCTTTTTAGGTATTTATCTGTAGACCTACTTTTGGCTAATTTAGTTAGAACATTTTTACAATGTTTTGTCTTGATATTTTTAAACTTGTCAAAATATCTTTAACTACTTCTAAATTTCCTAAAAATCTAACATTAAAAACTCATTTTTGTGTCTTTCCTCTTTAACTAATTACAGAACTATTTCCAACATTTTTTGTATTGATATATAAACTTTGAATATAGTTGCTAGACTTGGTCGTAGTACTGAAACCTTCTCGACAACACTAACAAAACAATTTTTCAATTATTCTTCTGATAACTTCTGGCTTCTACTTGATCTTCAGTATTCTTGCTTTTGATACTGTTGACTAGAATATCCCTTATGCAACAGAAGTACATTTTGACATGTAAAAATAAAAGTAACAAAAAGAAACCAAAAATGAATTCAAATTAAGAAAATCAAAAATGCCTTGGTCCACGTGACCCTCCTTAGCCAGTCCAATTATCGAAGCTCACGACATAACTGAACATCCGCCTGTTGAAATTTTGAATGTGACTGTGGTGTAAGTGTGTGCGAATGTGTACAAATGTTCAGATGCGACTAAACATGAGAAGTGATGATTCTATTTTCATTTTTGGTTGTCATTATGATAATTTCAAATTTATCTTTCTAAAATATGCTGATACGCGCATTTATTGTGAGAAAAATGACAGCCTGAGCGTTGTCTACATCGAACAAAGTCACACTTTAAAATCCAAACCAATGACCGACAGCATACTGTCGGCCATTCAATTTTTTAAAACTGATTAGTTGTCTGCTGCATGTTGTTCATTTCTCAGTATCGTATCGTATCATATCGCAAAACTTTTGCAACGCCTCTCGTGAGTTGACTTCAGCGCTCTCTTCACTTTTTCGCAGTGGCAGGTTGAATAAATGATCTTTTAGACACTTTTTAAGTCACTTTGACTTATGGTCTTTAATTTCTTCAGATCAACAGGCAACGCGTTCCAAGTTTGGGCAGCTGATACAGAAAATCTACTTTTCCCAAAATGAAAAGATTTGAATTATGAAACAACGAGGGCTGCGTGGTGGATGATCGCAATCGCCCTCTGTGCTGGAGCGACATTAAAATATTCATTGCGGGTTGGACTTTCATACAAATCTTAATTTCAGTTACAAATAGGAAAGCAAATAATTAAACATTTCCTCGAGTCCGTTTTAATTCAAGCTACATTGAATAAGTGTTAATCTTCTCCATTTCAGCAATTTATTTTCAACTTGTGATCATTTTTAACTCATCCTTCTGTAAGAACATTTTATACATTTTATTGAAAAATTAACTTATTTTTTTTGTTATGACCATTTTATTTAAAACAATCGTTGAATTAGTAATAAATTTTTAAAATTGAAACATTTCTGTTCATCGTTAGTTACTTCTGGTCAGCGCATTATGTCCATCCCTGACTTCTTCTGAATGTTGCCAGTTTTCAAAAAGTCTTCTTGCAAATATTTGCAAAATGAAATACAATTCAAAAAATGATACATTTTCAATTTTATTTGCAATTCTCCGTTTAGAACAGTGTTTCTCAACCTTTTTCAGTGTTGGCCTCCCTAAAAAAGTCCTAATGGTCCCAAATCCCGTCGTCAATAATTGAAAAAAAATCAATTTGTTATAACAATATTTATTCAGACAGATTTAATTAAAATTAGCATTATTCATAATAATAAGGTTTATGTAAGGTTTTTTAATTTATTACATAAAATGTTATTGAAGCTTAATGAGATGATTGTTGCTGTTTTCCATCACAGAGAAGATGAAATCGAGGTTCTGTATTAGACAGAGATACCCTCATATCATTCGAGGCATCCAATCTATTTCTATCTTTAGTCTTGATAGATACTAATGTAGAAAACCCTTTTTCACATAAGTAGGTGGTCGAAAATGGAATCAGAGCTGCCATGACTTTTTTAAATAAATTTGGGTATATTTCTTTCAGACTGCACCAAAACTCTGCCAATCCTTTGGAATTGAATTCAGCTTTTACCAACTCTTTTGATCGAAGATCAATTAAATCTTCCTTTATTTCTTCTTCATCAGCAACACTATCCAAGTCAATAATGAACGGATTTCGTATCCAAAGATTATTTTCCAAATTTTTAGTATCAAAATAACGCTCAAATGATAGTTGGAGAGTTATGATATGTTGTATAATTTTTTTTTTTATTTCAACAGAACAGGCATTGATTTGTTTCCACTGTTACTTATAACATCAGCTAGGTATGGAAAATTTGCAAGGTTTTCAGCTTCTACTCTTCTTTTGTACAATGAAAGCTTATTTAAAAATCCTACTAATTTTTCATTGGCGTCGATTATTGTCATTTCTGGTCCTTGCAAACAAAGATTAAATTCATTTAAGAGTGTGAACAGATCAGCTAAATATGCCATATTAACTATGAAATCAGTCTTCTCAAAGTCACCTGCTAACGTTTTTTCTTTTTCTTGCAAAAATGAAGACAGCTCATCTTTCAGGTCCATTAGTCTTGAAAATACCTTTCCTTTGCTTAACCACCTGACTTCTGTGTAATATAGCAAGACATCGTATTCAGAACCAAGTTCTTGGCATAAAACTTTGAATAAACGATGGTTTACTGCTCTTGATCGTATAAAATTGACTATTTTGATCGCTGTAGACATGACAGACTGAAGCTTTGCTGGTAATGTCTTCACAGCTAGAGCATGGCGATGGAGCATGCAATGAGTTACAAGTGTCTGTGGAGAATTAACTTTGATTAAGGCAGCCAATCCAGATTTGTTACCCAACATACTTGGTGCTCCATCAGTACAAACTGAATGTAATTTTGTCAACCAACTAAATTCATTTCTTTCAAAAAAAGTTGCAATCATTTGAAAAACATCTGCAGCTTTACTAGTTGTCAGAAGTGGTTGACAAAATAATAAATTTTAAAATTACATACATAACGAACATACACTAAAAGCTGGCAACACATTGATACATCTGTGGTTTCATCAAGTTGCATACCAAAATTAAAAGGACTACTTTTCAGTTCTGACATAACTTGGTCCAAGATATCATTTGAAAGATCTGCTATTCTGGAACAAATAACATTATTAGAAAGTGGAATTTCTTCAACCTGTTTTCTTTCTTTTTTTCCAAGAATTAACTCCACCATTTCAAGTGCACAGGGTTTTATTAAGGTTTCTCCAATTGTATGTGGTTTTCTTTTTTTGGCAATCAAATAGGCAACTTTGTAAGAAGCCTCAAGAAGTGGTTTCTTTGGTTGAGCAAATCCAACATTTTTTAATGTTCCAGTGGCTTGAAATCTAGCTCGCTTCAGTTTGAAGGTATCCAGGTTGTCGTTGACATTTCCAGGATGTTTGGTTTCTAAGTGGTGGCGTAACTTTGCTGGTCTCATTCTATCATTACAATATACTGCTCCGCATAAGAAACATTGTGGCTTTTCAGTGCCATCTTTTTCAGTAATAGTCGTGAATCCAAACGCAACGTAGGTTTCGTCATAGTGACGTTTTTTCGACATTATTCAATAATGATTATTGAAAACTGAAAATGATAAAAAAACACATATTTTAAAAAGAACTGAAATAATTAAAAAATCACAAATATAAATTACCAGTTATGTTAGAAACAGCAGACCAAATTTTTTAGTTAATTTATTCAATTAATTGTCTTATTTTATTAATTTTATTGAAAAAGAAACTCATGCAGGGTATCACAAAAAACGCGACAGAAAGAAAATGAGGGATTTATGAAAACAGAAATGTGCAAATCATTATTCAAATAAATACAATATGGAAAGCCGTTACGCAAAAACAATTTTCATATAGTATTCAAAAAATCGTTTTTAGCATGATTAAAATTTTGTGATTTAACAAAACTTATATAAATTTATAAAATACATGTAAATAAAACACCTTAGTTGGCCTCCCCTAAAAGATCATTTGGCCTCCCCAAGGGAGGCCGGCCCCACCGGTTGGGAAACCCTGGTTTAGAACTACAACAAATAAATATAATGAGTTAAGATTTAAATAAGCGAATGTTTTATAATTTGTTGCGTGTTGCTATTATTTTTTAATTTACGCATCTATTGCATGTTTCCCACCTACCAGATAGAAGAGACGATTTATTAAACATTAAAATTTAAAAGTTTAAACACGTTGAAGAAACATCATTTCCATTTTATTTACTGCAAAAAGCAGACCAAGCGAAAGGAAACAGAGCAGAAGTTAAATAGAAATCACGTGACATGCGAAACATAATGTCCATTCCATGTCGTGTTTTGCGAACAGCAGTTGTTTTCTCAGAAGGATAATGATTGCTAAGTTGAAGATATTCTGCCTAATTGTGTGGCAATAACTTATGTGCAAGCTATAATTCCCTCCTCCCTCTCTCTTTCTTTTCTCTCTCTCACTTTTTCTTCTCACACTCCCATATACACACATTATCACCCTTTCTCTTCCTCATGTTTGAACGTAAATATTTAATTAAGCATATTTATATGCAATAAGCAAGTATGCATATATTATATAATAATAATAATTAATATCATTTATAGAGCGCCAATGCAAGCGACTGAGACTGAAATGATATACATAAATATATACATTTATTTATTTATATAGTACAACTAATATTACTTTAAACAATTCTATCTATTCGTTAGCAATAGAACAAACAAACACGGCAGCCCATCATCCGATGTAAGCACAGCAGAGCAGAGAATGGCGATGCACGAAGTTAAGATGAAATGACAATTTACGAGCAACAAGCAGAGCAGGAACCTTCATTACAATGAAAGTCTGCCCAGTTTTTAAAATCTTCCTCTTATAAAACAAAAACATAAATTCAGAAGAAAACATCTTGTACAGTCACTACCTACAAAAATAAAGAATAACATAGATAAAACAAAGAAAGATACAAGAAGCATAGATGAAATAGTCAAAAATGAGAGATATAAATAAAGCAGGCATAGATATGCGATGCATAGACATAAAAGGTTGTGACAGGGAGATGACATCTGTCGAACGTATGGAGGTCTGTGAAGGATTTGCTCTTGTTGACAAAGTTTCAAGAGAACCAGCGCGTCCTAATGCATTGCATCTTCGTTTGTTACTCGCATCAGTTTCTATCTTTTTAGTTACAAACATCATTTCTTGTTATTTTTTAACGTTTGTAACGCAAATTCTAAATTTCTATAACAAATTGAAAATCGGGTCCATGAAAAATTTGTTTGCAATCTGTTTCACAAATATTTTGAAGGTTTTTTAGTTATTCTTTATTTATTTATTCAGATTTTCAATTTTGCGATCCATTTTTATTGAATCTGAAAAACGAGAAATGAATTAAAGTTTTATTTTCCGATAACCCTTTGTTTATAAAAAAAATACTAAGCATGATTTGATGTACATGGAACGCCGCAGGAATGTTTGAGCTTAGCGTAGGACAGGAAAGTATGAAATGCGTGTGTGCAAACAAACGCCTGCCTGCACGCTTGCATGTGCAACAGCGACGCGAAATTTCACGACACATAATAAAACGCCTGTTAAATAACTCATCAGCTGATGGCGTTGTCATCGCGAGTAAACAATTACCTCATCTAGGTAAACATCGCATCCTCACAGGTCAGAGTCTTTAACATGTTATGCCGCTGTTTTTCTCTGCGGTCAATTTCAATATTTAATTTATTGTTAGCACCGTTAAAAGATCTAACCATTTTCAACCTGACAAACTGTGGTTGACAAAATTAATTGAAAGTACACTAAAATATAAAGACAGCAAAATGGACTTTGGTGGACGAGTTATAAATATCTGTCCAAACAAAAACTTCTTTGGAGGTCTTAGTGAGACATAAAGAAGTGAATGATAGTGGGTTGCAGCAATAAAAAGCAATCAAAACTCCGCCAGAAAAATTTCTGAGACAGACGCCTAATGATAACGAATGAGCCAATAAAACATGGTGCACGCACTTATGCTTAGCATTGTAAAACATCTTCTTGTTTGCCTTTTACGTTTGTCTACAAGCGAATCTGTAGATTTCAATGGGACATTTGTTTATCTCTTCTGCTAGATTTTTACTGAATAGAAAGCATGCATTGAGTGTGGGTTGTTTCCTGGGGTCCTGCAAGTCTGAAGATGTTCAAGTCTCATTCATCGAATGCAGAGACTTCTGTGATTGTACCTCGTTATTCGTGTAGTGATTTGCATAGGTATATATTTAAAATATTCATCCAATTGGTGTGATGAACATACAAGCGGATGCAACATGCAACATTGGAAACCACATACGACCATAGATTTGCTTGAAAGGTGCACAAAGTGGGGCCAGCAAGGCAATTTATAACTAACTCTCATTGTTATGAAAACAATTTCTATCTTTTATTTATTCAATTTTGATTCGCACACCAAGTCCTGATGGCCTGACGAGATAAGAAGGATGACTGAAGAAAGTGAAGAGGAAGAGGCACTATAAACATTCGCCCCTACATTGATAAAGTCAACTTTGTGTCGACTATTGATATTTTTATGCGAAGGCTCTGTTTAATTGCTCTGCACGTTGAACCACTAGCATGAAAGAATCGACATTTATGAATACAAACATTTATGAATACAAACATTTATGAATACAAACACACGCACATGTAAATATTTATGTAAGGAGTAAAACAAAATGTGTTAGAATGCATTGCACATAAATAATGAGTACGCTGAACATAAATTTGTATGCCTGCCCTGTGAAAGCTGGTTGTTGCACACAAACTTGCACGAAGTATACGAACTCTCACAAAAATGATATCTCATGATCGTTTGTGTTCGCGCTGTGTTTGAAAACAAAAATATCGAATGTAGTTGAAAGTTGATGGACGCGAGGACTCTGCTAGATTTTAAATGTAACACTTCATTCAGGTTGCTGTTGCATGCGTTCTTCTCAAACGAATGAAGAAAATAATGAGGGGACCATAGATCTTTGGCCGGTAGAAATAAAATTTAATTCACGTAACTCATAAATAATAATGTTATAGAAAGTTCAATCGGGAACAAACATCTGACTGATTCTAAATAAATTAAATAACTGGTTGAATGTATGCACGGTTAGTTATAATTGACAGTTGGAATCAACAAAAAATGAACGAATAGAAGAATGAAAAAGTGTAGAAATGAATAAAATTATTGATGGAATTGTTTACAAACGCATGTCTTCTTCTCTCAGACAATAGATTATTTGTCATCCCGGCTTTTGTTTTGCCGTATCGACAGATTTCTGCATTTAGATGATTTCTTCCGTGGTAATAATTACTTGTTGTGCAAGGTTTTCAGCAAAAAATTTTTTAAAATTTTTTGTGGACTAAAAATCATCTATCGAGTTGTTAAAAACAATTTGGTAAATCAGATAAGAAAAAAATCTTCTACCAAAAATTAATTAAAAATAATTTTTCCCGTGTTTTATATTTTAATTAAAATATAAAAAATAGCTTTTTATATCAACTATGTTAACTTTTTGTCAAATTTTTGTTTTTGTCAAAATTTATGTCAACTATAGTTAGTTACATTATTTAACTATTTAACAGCTGGTTTGCCGCGAAAACATCCAAAAAATTCTTACATCTTACAGAATCTAATAAAAAATTTTCAAACCGTAGTTATTAATAAAATGTTCACAACGGACAAACAAGCCGACAAATTTGTATACATAGGAAAAGAATGTGAACACAAGAAACTGTCAGCATCGTGAGCGGGACCCAAGGGTACATTAATAAGAAAGCATTCAGATGTATGCATTTATGTCCACAACCTTCATTTGTTTTAAAATATATCCCAAGAATAGAGGAGACAACAGCAATCAGATTGCATGGCTCCCTCCGTCTGTGCGTAAGTGCACATGCTGGTTGGATGGGTGGAGAAGACACGTGCACGCATTCGTACATGTACGTTCATGTCTTAGAGTCGTGCATAAAGTTGAATAAGTTATCCTGTGAAATTTCATCTTGTACTACAATGAGCTTCTTTGGCAGCATTGTCATAAAATGTGCAACTTTGAAATTTTTCTATTGCGATTAAATAAGAAAGAATAATAAATAATAATTATTAAGAAAGTGACCTAGATATCAAAGAAGACACATTTTTTAGTTACTCTATATTACTACTACTACTACTACTACTACTACTACTACTACTACTACTACTACTACTACTACGACTACTACTACTACTACTACTACTACTACTACTACTACTACTACTACTACTACTACTACTACTACTACTACTAGTACTACTACCAATACTATCAGTTTAACTGTTTCCACTTCTAATAATTATATTATTATTATTATTAATATTGTCATTCTTATGTAATATTATTCAATTGTTTTTATTTTTGTGTCTACTATATTACTCCTAAGTAACGCTTGACCAATGCATAATATTGGATTATAAATTTTTAGTCAGAGGTTTTTGAGTAAAATAAAATTTTATTGTGCAAGATAGCATTATTGTATTTGATGTTTGTAAAAATAAGAAATGGTTAAATGTTGGGTTGTCCGATGTTTTCATTTTTCAAAAATTAAGAAAGTTGCAACAGCAGAAAAGTGCCTCAAAGGAGCAGCGATCAGATATACGGAATGAGTTGAAGAAGCGAGTGGAGAGCACATTTGGTGCAATTGTTTCTTTACGAGATACACGGAACCAACATTAAAAAAGTGACTGCAACATGAAAAATAAGGTCCCATCAGGAGGGATCATCGCTTTAAACGCACCATAAAAAGATAATATGAACGCAGTTTTGCTTATCTTGATCAAAATTTGATCCTAAACGAAGGTTGAAATTTTTGTATATAAGGAGACAAAGAATTAATTTTATGATAAAAAATAACTGTTGGTTTTACAAACAATAGAAATTTGATTATTCCAAATAAAGACAAAACAGTTTTTGCAAACGATTATTTGTTTACTAGCAAATTATTTCTAACAAAAAAAAATTGTTTATATTGAAAAAACAAAAATTTTATTTTAAAATTGGTTACAACCATCAACTATCATGAATAGACCCGTCTGATACTGATTAAAAACAAACTCTCCGATAGAAATTAAACAAAATTCTCGTTATATTTTCATTCTGTTAAAAAACGCGTAATTTTATGCTAGAAATTTTGGTGAAAAATGTTTTAATGTTTTTGTCGTTTTATAATTTTTTTAAACTATTCAAACATGATTCAAATTACTTACAAACATGGTTCATGTTACTTATAACAGACGTCAAAGAGGAATCTGGCTGCAAAGATTCCACACTCAGTTTGACCTGTCCCTCCCAACAAATGATCATCATTAAGACATCCAGGTTCGGAAAGAATAACACGATACTTGCAAACAAGTGTGAAGTTGCCCTGGTCACAAACTGTGAGGTCGACGTGCAGTTCATCGTTAACAGGGCTTGTGCCGGTTCGTCAATTCAATGTTTGGTTTGTTACTAATATATATTTATGTAATTTATTTTTTATTTTACATATGTATCTGTGTGTATGTACTAGTTTTACACTTTTTTTTATGTTTTTGAACGAGTAATTTTTGTTATTATGTTTGGGCTTGTTGTATCAATGGCTGGTTACCATTTTCTTAAAGTTTGTTCTACCAGTGCCATTGTTGTTTGTGTTCGTTCATGTATTCATTCCTGTTGATATCCAGTTTGATTGCATTGTACAATTTTTTGTATTTTTTAATAAGATTGTAATTTACTTTGCTTCATTGTTCATTTTTTTGCGATCCACGGTAACAAAAGATCATTTATTTAAATTAGTTATTAATAATAAACTTTAATCGCAACACACACGTTCACACTTGACGTTGTTTGTGTGGATAGAATCACGAAAGAATAAAAAGTGTTGCCTACGACAAATTTATGAAAAAATTCACGCTTGCGAAATAAAATTGAAAAAATTCATGGCTAAATTTTTTTAAAGCAATAAAGCTATGGAATGAAAATAGCTTAAATAGAAATATCCTTCTGATTCATTATTTAACTGAATTCTTTGAAAACCTGGAAAGTGGATTACGGTGTTGCTGGGAAAAATTTGAAGCATTGATTTAAGCATTAAACAAATTTAAAAGTGTAAAAATTTATGTGTATTTATAGAAACGAAATTATCATTAGACTTTAAAATATTGTCCCTAAGCACATGTGAAACATCTTCACTGGAAATTAATGAAAAAATTTATTTTGAGGTTTATAGATTGAATGGATATGGGAATGTAAAATCTTGAATGAATGAATACCAACTATTATTCTGTATTGTGTGTTTAGTTGTATAAAATTATAATGAATTTCAGCAAACAACTAATTTAAATTCATTTTCAATTGTTTGGTCGATGTTTATTGTAGGCAAAGTCGGAAACACGCCTTTGGTGTAAAATGAACACTTTTTGTACCAATGAAATAAATTAGTTGTGGTTATCTTAGGTTTTAAAAAATCAAAGCAAATCTTTAACCAGACATAACGCTCGTAACGTATAAAAACTTTCTCAAAATATATTACAAAAACCGAAGAACCCCATCTCATAAATAGCAGCAGGAGTTGAGTCATATAATTACACGAACGAAACATCGCCTCTCCACAGTTCAATTTCTCATGCAGGTAAGTCATCCTGTGAAATTCTGGTCAGTCCTCATTTGTTTGGTAGGCCCTGTGGTCAGGATGAGTTCATGTTCATCAAGTACAGTTGTGTGCCAGGTATGTTATTTGTGTGTTGCTGTGTTCTATGTTGTTGCATTCTGTCATCATTATGACGATTTGTAATAAGCTTTTATCGGCGTCACAAAGCACAGACATGAAAAAATAACGAGTACGAAATTATAAAACAATCTAAAAAAAAGAAAGCAATATCAAGAAAAAATCAGGTCTAATAATTGCATGGACTTATGCCTTTTTTCTTTTTCAGGTTATTGATGGCTTAACATCATTTTAATTGTTGCTGCTGCCGAATATCCATTCCCTGATGCAGAAAAACTCACTCCGGCCAGGCCACTGACGATCGAATCAGAAAATTCGCTGTTAACGCAGTGAGGAAACAATGTTGAAGATCCACCATTTTCAGACTTTATGTTAGAAATAATTTTACAAAAATAAGAAAAACGGGATAGTGTTTCAATGTTGATTGCTTTCAAGTGGTTGACAAAGTCCACTTACATTACATTTCTTCATAGAGCTGACTGCTGAGGTGACAAAAACTTCTACCTCTTTTTATTTTTATTTTCCGATATTTTGGACTCAACGGATATACGTGAGTCGACCAGAACTTTTGAGGATGTGGTGTTTCCAGTAACTAAATTGACTATACTATGTAAACAGACTATACTAAATTCATTTGTTCTAATTTTACCATTTTACTTTTTGTGAAGCATCATCTGAATTGTTCGTCCGGATCTGATTGGTCAGAATATTTTTAGCATGACTAGGTGAATTTATTTCGTTGCCAGAATTTATTGTTCATGGCTCGTCGATGTTGGACATTTCCTTTATATCGACCAGGACTTCGCTGCGTTTTTCGAGACAATCAATTTTGGCATCAAAGCATTCAAATTTTTTCTGTTTAATTTCCCCTAAATCTGCATTTCGCAACCCTTGCATATGACGGGCAAACATCGTCGGAAATTTTTTTCCAAATTTTGTGTTGGTATGTTCTATACTACTGATTTCTCTGTTAGTATATTTGACAAGCTGCATTCTATGTTGATATATTTTATGCACTTGTATAAGGAGTGGCGTGATGGCCTAGTGGTTAAGGTCGCCCAGTGCTGATTCGCAAATCGTGCAATGACCGGGTTCGATTCTATTGCTTGACAAAAAGAGAGCCCCGCCGAATTATTCGTATACGATGTTTGTGGCGTGTTGTGTGTGTGGTCCTCTGAACCTAGTAAGGGTCTGATAAACTTTTTTTAAACAACTTTAATAATTGCTCATTAAAATGAAAATAACGTTAAGTCATTGCGCTATGATTAAATTGTGAGATTATATATAATTATATAATGGTTAGGTTGCGACAAAAATGATATCTTTAAGTTTCTCAATTATAAAAATGTTTAAGTTATATCGTTTAAAAAAATTAAAAGACTTAATTTGAAAATCTATTGTAATCATGTTTTCTCTCTTGTGATTATCAATCATAGAAAATTTATTTTTCTGAAATTCCAAACGATTGAGCTATGACGTGAAGGATTCTTTTGAAGATTCTTTTGAACATTGTATGAGAACAATTATTTAATGGCGATGTCGTAGATATTTACAGAAGAGAATGACATTGAAAGATTTATTGAGACCGATGAGTTATGACAGTTACGTCAATGTGAATCCTCCGACGGCTCTCTCGAATGACGTGCGTGCATGCATCCAAATGCTTTTGCGTCATCCTTTCATTCTTTCATTTTTAATGCTCTCATTGTTTTGGAAGATCTAAACTCAATGCTAATAGCAATTTATGTTTTTGCTGAAGATTTTCTAGCGCGTTATTTTTTTTATCTTAACGTTCATTGTACATCAAATGTTTAGTAAGCTCTCAACATTTTGTTTACAGATCAGCCGTTTTTGTGTTCACAGTACCTAAGATTGATTTAATTGCTCGTGTGCGATTTAGTATTAACATGATCTATTGAGTGTTGATTTCAATCAGACATACATTATATTCTTCTTTATGAGTTCGTTTGTCTGTTTTGAACAATAGCCTCATGAATGTTTGTAATAATTTATTTTTATTTTGCTCTCATTTATGGACACATTCAACTGATAGTCATTGGATTTTTGTCAAACACTCATTTTTTACTCATATTAAAATAATATATCAAATGGAGAAACTTGAATGAAGTTTCAAAATGTTACATGAAGAAACGAACTTTGTGAACTGCTGAATTGCCTCAGCTGACGAATTGATTGAATCGCATTTTTGATCTGCTGACGGAACATTTTGAATTGATGGATGACGCGTGATGCATTAACTTTTTTTGTGTGCTACAGTTTTTAGTAAACAGCAAGTTTTAAAAAATTAACCAATAATTTGAAGAGATTTTGAAAAGCTTGGCAATGAAATTTTGTATTTGTTTTAATTTTAAAAAATATAAGAGACACACAACGGAAGAAAGATGGTGAAAAGTTCATATGTGGTTAAAAACGACGCCAGTGATGCAGGCACTCAAGCAATTTTTCATTTTGATCCGGATATGTGGACTTTTCTCAAGAAAGATTCCAAAGATTGCAGTTCAAAGTGGCCCTCTACTCTACAACAGGTGAATAACAATGACAAAGGGTGTCCAAAAAACAAAAAATTTTCAAATTTTCATGAAATGCATGAATAAAAATAATGAGTGATAATAATTATAAAAAACACAAGACGACTGCTACAGCAATTAATATCAGTTACAAAAAAATAAAATCATTGATAAGCGATATTAAGTAAATGTTTTACTTGGATGATATGAAAATATATCCATACCAATAAATAATTTAGTGTTTTATAATATATAGATATATATTGTTATAACCGCGGGAATGATCAAATTGCGCTACATTATTATTATCTTGATTATTTGTTATCTTTGATATATCTGTAACATTTTAGGTTATGAGAATATCCGGCATATTAGCGTGTGAATAGTCAGGGTTTACAATAAGGTTTCCAGCAGAGAAAACAAAGTCGTAAATGTAATTTATGGAGTTACTTGGACTAGTTTATTGTTTCTATTACTGTTGGTATTCAAATAAACGTTCAACAAAGTTTGCGTTTGAAGCAGTTGTGTTCCTCTATCGGAAATCTTGAATCTACGGAATAACGAGCACTAGACGATTGTTCGAAGCTACAAACTAAAACTAGTGTTGGAAGTATAGAGATCGTTAAAGTTATAACATTGATGTTGGTAGTTACGAAAGTCAAGGGTTACAACATTGGTGTCAGAAGTAAGATTTTTGATAGCTTGAAACTCACTGCCGTTAAGAATGCCAGCGCTAAAAATAATCAATATAACTAGTTTGAAGAAAGAACTACGACAAAGAAATCTCGACTCGAATGGAGCGAAGGCAGTTTTGGTAAACCGCCTAAGGGCCGCTCTAATAAAAGAAAGAATCGATCCGGATGAGTTCGACTTTCCGGATACTTTGTTAGCCAAAATTGATAGAAAATTCGATCAACAACAACAGCAGCTGGCCAAAATAAATAAAAGATTCGATCAGCTAAGCCAGATCAACGGATAGCCGCATTACAAGCAACTAATGAAAGAATATCACCTAATAAAGAGACAATCGAAACAGCTATACCGGTGACGGCAATACAAGTACTTGAAATTATCCTACCGACTTGTTCATCTGCAGCTGATTAAGCACGTGATATCTGCAACGCACATGTTAATTGCGATGCACGTGACAACTTTGCTGCATGTGTTGACGTGGAAAAACGTAGTTATCGTGATGATGAAGATGACAATTATTTTAATGGTAACAATGTCAGTGAAGGTGATTTTAATGCGAATATTCATTTAGGACAACAATTGGTGACTGACGGCAATTCAAGCTTTGAGTTAACCCTTCTAGCACGCACGTGAAATGACAGCTCGGCCCTCGTCTACCTGGATGATTTTAATGACGGCTTCATTGCTGATGAGGATGAGAGGTGCATCGCCGTTTCACTGATCAACAGAAAAAATGTCACCGACGAATCTTACAACATGCATCTAATATACCGCTCTGGTCATTCTACAACTTGTAAACTTAGTAGAAAGATATAACTTGCTTCAAGTGCAGACAAAATCAAGATAATACAACGACTTCTGCCTATGGTTAGAACAATCGCAACAACGAAAACGTAGCGTGACCCAAAAAAATAAAACAGGGTTAAAGAGCAAAGACCTGGTCTGGTTGTACAACCTACGACGCAAAAAAAAGCAATGCCCGGCGAAATTCTCAAGAAATTGGAAAAATCGGTACAAAAGATGCCCGGCAAAACTCCAAAAAAATGGAAAGGTCGGTATAAGATCACTAACAAGATAAATAAGGTGATCTACAGGACCCATGATCATGGAAAAAATGGACAATGAAAGTTGTCCATTTGAATAGATTACCCTTATCTACCGAAGTAAAGAAGTATCGCCAATGTTAGGAACTAACAGGCTAAGGTGTGGATAATGTTATTATTAATATAAATGCGGGAATGATCAAATTCTGCTACATTATTATTATCTCGATTATTTGTCATCTTTGCTATCTTTGTAACCTTCTGATTGTGAAAATAAAGAAGTATAGAGATAATTGAAGTTATAACATCTGTTTTCGTAGTTACGGGGTGAAGGGTTGCAACAATATCCTAAAAAATAATTAATGTTGAAACTTAATATTTTGTTGGGTTTGTTTTCAATTTCAAAGTTTAATGTTTTTTTGTTTTTTTCTAAAGCTCAAATGGTTGAATGGGGTTGTTGTTACCGAAAGCATTGATTGACATGTTTTTGAAATGGTTGCATTTTGAACAACTTTTCATAAATTTAGATATTAAAATAAGTGGTTTGCAAAAAATTAACATACTAACAAAAATGAACAAACGTTATTTTTGTGGGTGGCTGAAACAGTCTCCAATCCAAATTTATACAAATCCATGTACAGATCATGTTTAATTTAGACTTAACCTTAGCCAAATTTTTCATTGTGGGGTAGGTTTAGGCCTGCCTAGATACAATTGATTGTCACAACCAGATGCTGCCCAGGTAGTTTATCGAAATATTTTAATTACACATTTCCAAACAAGTGGAATCATTTTGTGATTTAAACTGATAATTTGTGTTCAATGGCGTAGTCAGAAGTTTGTTGTGGAGAGAACTAAAGTTTTTTTCAAGACAATTTGCTATTAAACTCAGTGATTTTGTACAAAATTTAGCTTCATATTATGGCAATCTGAAATAGTTTGCTGTTCATATTTCAAAAGTTCAAAGTTAGATTTAGCCTTAACTTTGTCAACATTTGGCAAGAAAGAAGGGGCTTCAGCCTCAAAACCCACTTTGCCTTCGCCTCTGTTTTTGTCAATTGCAAACAGTGAGCGTTTGTTCAACAAACTAAAACTAATTTTCACCTATTGGAAAATTTCATCCTGGATAAATCCACAAGGAAGCGCAGCATTAATGCCAACAAACTCGTGGTTACAGTTTAATAAAAATATTTTTATTACTTTTTTATATTGTATTTGTGATACTATAAAAAAGTGTCTGATCTAAGCTTTTAATTATATCATACGTCATTTTAATGGTGAAATGTTTCAATAAACACGTCAAGTTGGATTTGCTTGAAATAAATTTATTAAAAAAAATTTTTTGCAGAAGAAAGTTTTTATTGGTTACATAACGCAGATACGTTCCAATGTTGCGGTCGCATTAAATGAATTATTATATGATTTTTTATTGGAACTACCAATATTTATAAGTGGCGTGTGTTTAACCTGAATGTAAACGTCCGTGAGATGAAATTGTGCGAGTGTCAATGAATTAGGATTTTGCTCTAGTGTTTCAACTTGTTTGTTAGGAAATGATTTTAGCTGTTTTAGCTTGTTTTGTTGTACGTGCGACTAAAAATTCATCAATTAATTTTTCTCTTTTTTGAAATCATTCAAAATGTTTTTGTAAAATTAGAAGTAAGCATAAATTTTTTGTGATTGGCTGCAAACGTTGTACACACACGAGTGAAATATTTCACTTTTTGTGCCATTACAGGGAATTTGTTCATAGGAAATTGTTTCCGTGCAAGTTTTGTACCAGAATAATCACGTTCAACATCAGCCTGTGTTTCGTTCTTTGTGGATCATGCTTTGCGGTGCGATCCTTTTTTTACACCAACATGCGTCCGAAGAAGTAAACCGGATGTTGCATTCCATGTCGGAGCAAATGTGAATGAGCTGTGATGATGTCACTTCTTGCTTGTGTTGAAATTATTGTTACAAATGCACTGGTTAGCAGTGATTGCCACTGTCGTTATTATTTTTGTTATATTTTTTGCTTTCATTCACTGGAAAGATCTTTCTAGCTTCGTCGATGTGTTACAAAAGCTATTGTTGTACGTGTGTGGACAATTATTTCTTACTAACCTTGCTGCTTGCTTCAATTCATCATTGCCTGCCTGTGGCATACTGTCCTGTCACATCCTTCCAGTTGCTGCAATGCCATTTATTGGAAACATTTCAATTACGAATCATTAACGAATTTATATCTAATTTTAACATTACATTTCAAATCTTCATAAACTATATTCAACGCTGTGTGTTGTGATGGTAATGTTTACAATTATAAAATTTAAATATTATACAAACTGAAATTATTATCAAAACGTCATTTTTTACAGTTTTAATCTGTAAATTTTTTATCAATATAAAATAAGTTTAGTTGTTCACCATATCAACTTTACACGTCTCGTTTTATAGAAGTTTTGTAATCCCATTGTCCGATTGATTTGAAACTTTATATATTTGCTCAAATCCGGTGGCTATGCATAATCAATTACCAGTCTAAATTAATTAATTAAATTATTATATGATTTGGCAAAATAAGTAGGCACTATTCAATAAAATGGCAGTCAAACATAGTCGGAAGTGTAGGGTAAATGTAAATAAACGAACAGACTTAGAACTTGTTTAATTTTTTAGTTATGTACAGCCGATGTCATCCAGTTTGAGGTGTTTTAAAATTTTTAGCAATTAGCGAGTAAATAAATTAAATAACAATTATTTTTAACATAATAGTGGTTTTTAGAAAAAAATTTTTTCATTTAACTAGTTTTATAAAGTTTTAACAAGTTCAAACGTGAATGCAAATAGTAGTTAAAAAAATAATAATTTGATAACACGTGATGTCTGAAATTTCACAGTTAGTGAATTGCGAGACATTTGTTTGGATGAGCCAACCGAACCATTCCACTATCCTTCCATCGTTTATCCATCATTCCTGCGTGCCACACTCCTCGCCAGTCCAAACTATCCAAGAAAGTATCCATCGAATGTGACGTGCTCCGTGCAGGTGGTTGTTCCACAGCATCACCTCCTCGATGTGACACTGCTGGATTTCGAGTTGGACATCAAGAGAGATGGTGTCTGTAAGGTGAGTGGCGAGCTTTGCAGTCTTCTCCATTTCATCAATGATGACACAACTTTTTGGCGAAAAACATATTAAATATTTACGTTGAATATGACACTACTAATGCTTATGCAATCAGGCTAACATTTGTGACCCCAAACAAATTTGTTTATTTCAAAAACAACTCATAAATGTAAAACTTATTATCAACTCAATATATAAAAATGAAAAAAAAGGGTTTAATTAATCAGTTCATCAATTAAAACATCATTACATTTTCGGTCTTTATTAGCAGACAAATACCATCAAAATTTAATCAAAACGCAGTCAAATTAATAATGTAACAATGAAAATCTTGATGGTTAATTACAAATAGTTAATTTTAAATAATTTCATATGTATATATATTGCATACATATATGCAATTATTGATGGAAATCCCAGCATGATCCCTGTTAGTTAGCTTCCTGTTTAGTTTTTCAATTTTTCTAACGGTTGATCCTAAATCATTCTCAAGTTTCTTGAGTTCAAAACCAAACTTCTTATTTATTTTAAGCATGATAGAACAAAACATAAAAGATTTTTACGATATTCCTATACTATCTTTTGTGTTCGAATTGATAATAATAATAATAATATAAACATTTATGAAGCGCCCATTCGCACAGCAGCTCCAGAGGCGCTCGGAGCCCTTGTTAAAAAGATGAGTTTTTAATCCCTTTTTGAAAAGACTCAACGAGGAACATTGTCTCAACTCAGGAGGTAACGCATTCCAGACATACGGAGCAGCGTGACGAAAACCGCGGCCAGCCATGCGGGATCCGGCAACGGGAATGTTTAAGAAACCTGTTGAGCTGCTGCGGAGTGATCTAGTATGTTCATGTCTGGATATGAGGTCGTATAGATATGTTGGGAATTTTAATAAAAGGGTTTTGAAGGTAAGGACTGCAATTTTGAAAATGATTCGAGCGGAAATTGGAAGCCAATAAACCATTGGAAAGAGAATGGAAGAACTAAAACGAGGAGGTTTATTAAATATCAGTCTAGCAGTTTTATTTTGGATAGTCTGTAGCTTTCTGACAGATGCACGTGAGGCCCCCTACAATAAGGAGTTGCAGTAGTCTAATCTAAAAAGGATCAAACATCTGCAAAGGGCAGCAGCAACATCACATGTAATCATATGTCTAATATATACGTTGTGTGTGTGCCCAGATGCCTAAATATTAATATACTGTGTCTTAACTTTGTTGATTCTTTATTTGTTTAAAGTGAATACTTAACGGTCATTTAATTAGTTATTGCCATCTTCACTTTTGAGCGATATGAAACTTTTACGTGTCATCATTATCGATGATTCCTCTGTTTCTAAATTCATTACTAGGACGGATTCCAATTGCACGTTGTTGAATATTTATTATCGGATGTCATTGTTCTATAAGTATTGATTCGGCGAGTCGTAAATTATAATGGTTGTTATTGTTATGTAAGATTTCAACATTTGGACCATATTATATATATATATATATATATATAATATATATATATATATATATATATTATTGATTAAAATCACAGCATGCTCCGTGGTAGTTAGCTTCCTGCTTAGTTCAGTTTAGTTAAACAGGAAACTAACGCAGAACATTTTCATCAATAATTGCATTTCTGACTGTCATAGTCATAAATAAATATATATATATATATATATATATATATATATATATATGTAATGGAAATTGTTCCATTACATGGTCACGGGGGTTGGTTACTAGACCAAAGTACAAGCGCTTACCTAGGAGAGAGCACTGTGCAAATCTATAAATAGTCTGCACAAATGAGTTAAGCCCCTTCTCTTACTTTTCTGTCGCTCTTGTGCCAGAGTCGACATTAGTAAAGTTGTTGTAACGTGGCATTTTCGTTAATTTGATTTACTCGGTTATTTATTTGGTTAGGTTTTAATAAAGGAGAATTAATAATATATCTGTTGCGTTTGGTTATAAATAACTTATATATATCGCCGAATCAATACTTATAGATATATATATATATATATATATATATATATATATATATATATATATATATATATATATATATATATCATATACTACAAACGTATTAACGCCAAACATTCGGTAGAATTTATAGAATATTGTAAAAATTAGTCTATTACCATACATATATATATATATATATATATATATATATATATATATATATATATATATATATATATATATATATATATATCTGTATATATACACGGAGTACATGCAGATCTGGTTGAATGGATTAGGGATTATATGAAAGGTAGATCATCCAAGGTAAGGGTGAATAATTGCCTTATCAGACGCCTTTGATGTAAACAGCGAAGCGTCCCAGAAAAAATGTCTTAGGTCCTCTTCTGTTTATCACCTATGTTAGTGACATGCTCAAAGTTGTTGAAAGCAGTTATGTTTAGTTATGTCTTTATGCTGAAGATGCCAAATCGTTTAGTAAAATTAATTTGATAGAAGGTAAACTTGTACAATGATGTCTGGATGATTTTTATGCCTGGTGTTTCAAATGGAAGCCAGATTTAACTGCTTATAAATGTGCTGCAAGGAGGCATTGCCTTAACAGATATGATGATGATTGGTTTTACAAATTTAAGGGAAATAATTTAAATTGTTGTAACAAAATTAAATACTTAGGAGTAACTTTCAATTTTTTCAAATATTTTACTGAAGACTTTTTCATATTGTTATACAAGGCACTGATTAGATCTAAACTTGAATTTGCTGCAAGCGTTTGGTCGCCATGGCAGATTAATGAGATCGAGGCAATAGAGAGGGTTCAAAGACGGGCCACAAAATTGGTTGGAGAGTGCAGAAGATTAAATTATATCGAGCGAAAGGTTACAGAAACTGAATCTTCCTTTTCTTAGATTTTGACGCTTTCGTGAAAACTTAATCACACTTTTCAAAGTTACAATTTTCAAATTTCTCAGAATGAGCTATTATAAATCTTTATAAAAAATTATTGAATACGCACTCATGTAGCTACACGAACCAGAGAAGGACATCGATACAAACACGATGTGAGTGGATCTAATGTTAATGCAAAGAAATACTATTTCTCCAACAGAACAGTGCTTCTGTGGAACAAACTTCCCTCAGCTGCTGTTGAAGCTGAAACTGTAAAAGAATTCGAGATCGCGATTACTGACAAAGATTTTTATTACATTCTTCATGTTGAAATTTGCTATTAGTTAGATCTGGTCATATGGACTTTAATAAAAATGTTATGCTGTGTTGTGTTATGCTGTGTTGTGTTATGTTAAGTACTTTCAGCCCTTAATTTTAGCTAAAAATATTTCTATTCTAAGTCTTCGATAATAATACTACACGCATGTTTCATTAACCGCCAACGTTTGCGCAAGCATTCTTCTTAATAAACATTTATCTAAACTATTTTCAAATTTACCTTTTCAATTCCTTAATTATTTGTTTTTTGTTTGTTTATTAATGCATGAGTTAATTTAGTTCAATAATTAAATGATAATAATTTAATTAATTCATCCAATCACTTCGTTCGTTTGTTCATTAATTTAGATAGATAGTAATTTATTATTCAAAAATAAAACTCCTACCTTTAAAAGAGCCTATATTAATAATTTAATAGAACAGAAAATAGAAGGCATGTAAATGTTGAAAAATTGTTCATCCAGGTGATCGATCACTCATTCATGCCTACATAAATCATCCGGCCGCAAACAACTTCATCGCTATTCATCAATTTTTCTCCCTAATTTTTAAACATTCTTTAATCACATTTTCATTATAATTTCATATTTTGTTTACTTTGAAAAGTTTTGTAAACTGGGTGTTTAAATTATTAGTTTAAAATTTTTATTTGTAATTTATTTCAAAGAAAGCTATTGCGTGACTAAAGAAAATAGTTGAAAATATCTTAAAAGACGATGTTACGTGAACATTGTAGAAACAAACAAACAAAAAGACAGACAGAAAGAGAGAGAGACAGACTGACTGACAGTCAGACAGACAAACAAATGAAAAATGCAACGATTTAAATATGACGGACAGGACGTCTTGCAGATATTCAGCATTTCCAACCCAGCACCTCCTCAGCTGGATGCATGCGGAGTGATGGGGTCGGAAGTCTTACAACTTTCTCAATCGTTCAACGTAAGGTTCATTTCGGCGCCAAACAGCCTTATACAGAGAGGATTCCTTTTGCACATGCAAGGTTGAATGTCTGCCTTTTCATTTCTCTTGAAAATTTTTATGAAAAAGTTATTTGGTTGGTAATTGTAAATAGGCACATAAAAACTCAATAAAAAGTGGATACCATGTTTTGTAAACAGTCTCGTAATCAGGAATTTCAATTGCGCAAATTTTACCTGCTGACCGTCTTATTCTAGCTTTGGCACAGCGAAAAATGTTGTTAATTTTAATCTATCGTTAACGATGATGAAAACATTTAATGCCATTAACGGGCTTGTTTATTTTGAAAATAATGATAACTATTTATAACCCAAACTTGAAAATTTTTCAATTTCCACTGCCCTTCCAATCCAATTGTCGTAGTACGCCCACCGTGCCCTGCTATCGATACCAAGAAGGACCATATGACGGTCAGTTACGTTGTCTCGGAAGGGGGATTGTTTGGGGCCAACATCACCTGTCTCCAACTCCTCAAAATAAACAAATCTCTCAAAAGTTCATTCCTCCTGTTGGAATGCAAGGCGGGAAGATGGGTGGGATTGGAGCAACTGAACCGCTGTCGTGATGTTAAAAGTAATTTCAATTTTACGTTTTGTTACTTTATTCAGTCTTATTGGGAGAAAAACCTGTTCAAGTTTAAAAATAAATAATTAATTGAGAGACCAAAAAAATTTTTTTTAAATCAAGTGAACATCTTTCCAATTGTTTCATTTAATCCTCGAACGGCTTTTTATCTGCTCAAATAAATAATTATCAATCAATCAATCAATCAATCAATCAATCAATCAATCAATCAATCAATCAATCAATCAATCAATCAATCAATCAATCAATCAATCAATCAATCAATCAATCAATCAATCAATCAATCAATCAATCAATCAATCAATCAATCAATCAATCAATCAATCAATCAATCAATCAATCAATCAATCAATCAATCAATCAATCAATCAATCAATCAATCAATCAATCAATCAATCAATCAATCAATCAATCAATCAATCAATCAATCAATCAATCAATCAATCAATCAATCAATCAATCAATCAATCAATCAATCAATCAATCAATCAATCAATCAATCAATCAATCAATCAATCAATCAATCAATCAATCAATCAATCAATCAATTAATCAACCAATCATTCAATCAATCATTCAATCAATCATCATTGTCGTCGTTGTCGTCATCACCCACCATCACTCAATTATTTCATTCATCTTCACTTAACTGGATGTCTTCTAAGTTATGATCACCATTTCGTTTTCATAATCATCGTCGTTGAAAACAACATCAGGCGGTAGCTCGTTGGCGAACCTCCCGGCAACCAACCACTCAACAACCAACATGATGACACTCGTCAGCAACAACATCAACAATAACAACAACGGCAACATTAACAACAACAACAACAACCACATGTTGAACAGCCCAAACAACGACAACAACAACTCGGCTGTGCATGGTACCAGCAAATCAAAAACTCAGCAAACACAATACCCCGTCACTACTCTCATAGGTATATCAGATTTATCTTATTTCTTGTTTTCAATATTTACTTTTTTCTCAAATATTTTTGAAAAAATTCTTGGGCTGTTATGGAGCAAACGTTGATTTGGAATGAGGCTACTTGTTAATATACGACATAATGTTAACTTTGTAATGTTGTTATTTATAATTTTAAATAGCAACATTATAATACACTTATCTACGTAACGAAATGTTAATGCTCTACTAAAGATAGTCAGAAGAAAAGCTAAAATTGGAGAAGCATGGGAGTTTGTACGAAAGTGGAGTAATTTTTTATTTTGGCAAAAATATTGTGCAAAATGGGAACGACTGATAATGAAGAAATATTGAAAAATATAGAAATAAGAAAATCTGAAACACCTACGAGAGTGGTGACGGGGTATTGGGCTTACTGAGTTTTTGGTTTGCTGGCAGAAATATTGCTGAAAAATGGGATCGACTGAACTGAGCGAGAGGCGGAAACGATCGACGAAAGTGGAACATTTTTCACTGAATGACAAATTCTTAAAAAGTTTAGTTGAATTCACGTTTGTAAGAGGTGGCAATGTGAAAACTTTTCCAATTTATACATTAAACAAGTTGCGCATTAATTGGTAGTTAACTTAAAGTTTAATGTTAAAAATCTGAAATCGACACTTCTTTGGCTACTTTCTGAAAAATTATAAACATTAAAAAAAATCGACCTAGAGATTTTAGGAGCCGTAATTTTTAAGGCAAACGCCACTTTAAATTTGTGATGGCTGAACTCAAACTTATCATGTTAATGATGACGCACATTTGTAACTCTTGTTTTCATGGCTCAAACGACGTACCTATATTCCAGAACTTATGTTTAATAAAGTTGTTTAGAGTCCATCAAAACAAATTAAAATTTTATATAACAAGAGATTCCGAATTGAGTTCCAGTTTATTTCCAATATTTGTTTAATGATGAAGGGTGGTTAGGTAACTTTGATTTGGCTGGTTTCGGATAGCTGTCGTGGATGATTCACTACAATCTACTTTTTCTTCTACTGTTACCGCAGTGGCTTTTCAGAAGAAATGTTACAAGAAGATAGTGGAAAGGATAACATGGGCGTAAATCACCTAAAAATTTGTTGGTAATCTCCGACTGGTAATGGTGACATAGAGCCTAGACCGGCCTATGGAACAAGGTTGTCAGCGTATCAATGAGCCATGCAAGATTTGGGTTGCAGATTGTCTCGGGATGTAAATGTTTGTGTGAAGTTGACATTTCACCATATTTTTTTTACATTGGCTCTGACAAGCTTGCGAGATTTTTTTACCACAGATGGTTATTTACGTAGACTCTTACAGAAAGCCAATTCAGTTTGTGTAATTTGTGTAAGGATGGCGTGTGGCTTTGTACATGTATGGACACATGCATCTGCGAACATACGGATTTCTGCTAAAAAAAAATTGGTTTTCTCATTAAAAGAATTTTTGTGTTACTTTTCGATTTCTTTATAATTTTTTACTATTTGATGGTCCTGAATTATTTAAAATTTAAAACGTTTCCGGATTGTAAAAATTTAATAATATTGCAAAAATATGTAAAAAATATTTTATTGAATAAAAAATTGTTGCACGGACAAAAGTAGAAAATTTTTTCTGACAGTTGCACAAAATTGAGAAATGATGACGGCCATTAGGTAGGATGAGCCGTAAAACCAGGGAGAGTTTAACGTTAATTTGAAATGCTTTGAATTTCAATGTTCAACGATTTATCTCAAGTTGAAAAAATTGACACTGTTCAAATCGGAAAAAACTTTTGTTTGAAAAAATTTTTACACATTTTTGCTTCTTGTGAAGAGTGTTTTTTTTACGTTGTTTGACAAGCAGATAGGCAAGTTTTTCATAAAATTAATTTAATACAGTTATGCAAAGTTTGAAAATGGCAGCGTGTTTAAATGTACATTAAGAAAGCAGTTGATTGAAGCAAGATGAACAACAGCACACGTAACATCCAACAACAACAGACAGTTGTTGGTCATGATGTTTTTCCTCGTCTTCATGAAGAGTGAACCTCTTGCAGTCAGTCAATCTATCACGAGGACTGCTTATCGATCATTTGGTAATTTTCAGTGCCCGACTTTTGAAAGACTTTTTATGTTTATATGTTTAATTGTAAATGTCAAAACCACAACAATAAAATTTATCAAAACTGAGCTTTCATATATCTATTAATACAAGCGCCAGTTTCTACGTAGGCTGTTGATTTTACGGGTTGTCATAAGGGCATGTATGCTAATGGTTGTGTGCAGTGCATAAGTGTGGTTATGTATGTGTGGGTGGTGATTATGTATGCATGCGTGGGTGTGTGTATGTTTTAATGTGCATTTATTTGTCAATAGAAGCAGGATGTGTTTTTGGATGTATGCGTGTTTTTACTGTACATGAATAGACAAGCACACGTCGTTTGATCGTTCATTTTAAAATCATTTAATAACTGTATTTGTTAAATAAAATCTGTTTGAAAATATTAAAATTCTAAAATGAATCTTGCATCTAAGTTATAAGTTTTATACAGACCCATTGTTTTGTTTTAATTTCTCAATTTTATAACCTCAAATAATTAATTGACTAAAATCAAAAATGAAAAAAAATTTAAAAACAACTTTTTAAATTTTTCAAACATAGAACTAGATTTTTTAAACTAAATTTCAATTGATTTTGATTGAAATTTTATTAGAAAATTCGAAGAAACGTGAAACAATGAAACACACAACGGTTATTAAAGTCCGCCCAAAATGCAGACTAGCCCCTGAAGTTGGTGATGGATGTCAGGAAGGTGCTGGTTGGAATAAATAATGAAGTTCAATGGAAAAATTACACATCTGCCAATCAAATTGGTTCTTGATTGGTGGCTGGTTACACCGCATTTGTTATTTTCGGCTTTGTGTTTGTTAGATAACAAACGAGTGGAATGTGAAATTGATTTGGATGATTTCGAAGAGTTGATGACAGTGGCAGATTTACGCACAGGCACCGGCCTGTGTTGGCAAATTTTGAGGGGCGGCATGTTTTTATTTGAAATTAGTTTTTTTAATATTATAAGATTGGGGCGGCAAATTACGAGTGCCTGTAGACGGCAAAAAGGTTAATCCGCTACTGTTTGATGAGAGGAAGTATTGAAATGATAAGAGGATGACAACTGAAATGATACTGCAGTTGTATGATAAAGAAGAATTTGGATAATGAGATAGTGAAATATGATAATAGAATTAAATGAGATAACAAAACAATGAGATAGAAAAAACATAAAGATCTGGAATAACGCGTCGAAGGGGTGGAGTAACAAAACGATGGAATGGTGAAGCAGTAATATTTTTAATTTATAAAAAGTTGACGGGAACGAATTTAACTTTATTTTTTCTGAAGTTTAACAAAGGTGGAAGTAATACAATAAAATTGGCAGTCGCGTCGCTAGGATTGGTGTCACAGTGCGGTGTGTCACCACTTTGTCAATAATTTAGCTTTTATTCTGAGGGTATCGCTGGATAAGAATAGTTTTTTAAAGTAGACCAGTCCTGACTCTTTGCTGCTTTTTTGACTTGTATTGAATCAATTAAGCTTGTGATCGTTTATCCGCTTATAAAACACCACTGAGCCGAGTAGCGCCTGCTCTGTATTTTTCATTCGATGACACCCTTTTGAGATTGTGTCATCCGTGTGCTTCGCATTCTCCATACCCGCTTACTAGCCATCAATATTATATATCAAGTATCAAATGTAACGTCGTACATTGAAAAGGAAACAATTTTTTTTTAATTTACTAAAAAAATTTACATAATAGAATAGAATAAATTTGCAGCGCAAGCAAAGACTCTTGCTACCATAATGTAAACAGTTTTTATGAATAAACAATTCGATAATTGAAATGTTTTGTTGAAAATGTTCAGTTTAACTTTGTATTTTTTGGTTTGACATCTTTCTTTTCATATATAAAATTTATCTAAGGCTACCCTGAAGCTAGTAAAGTTGGCTGATTTGACCACATTTTTAGGTAGGCCATTCCAGTCATATACTATTCTGTTGGTGAAGTAATATTTTCTGACATTTTTTTTGCTAGATCAGCTTCATACCATTTTCTCTTGTCGCCATGTTAAGCGTGTAGTCTGGTTTGATATCGACATCCAGCATAGAATTTAAAAGTTAATATTGTTGTGTTTTGCTGTTTTGAAGAGTTGAAACACAAACTAAATAGAAAACAATAAGCGTAATGTACGTATACTAATTTATTACGTAAAATAAATATAACGTTCTATAACCAAACGAATTGAAACGAATTGAACGAACTAAAAAGCATGTCACAGTAAAAGTCACATTGTACATTAATTATCGCCCAAAAACAAACAGAATAAATAGTGATGTGCCCTGCACATAACACCTCCCCAACAAGCTAAAGTTTGTGGGCAAACTTATGACGTATACGTTCCGATCTTCTTAGGTGAGATATCGGGTCGAAAAGCACTTGACTACTTTCAGGCGTGGTAGGTTTGACAATTGAATGCCTTGAATCAACTTTGGTCTGGGTCCCAGTGATTTTCCCTGGGTCGCCATTTTGGTTGGCACCGTATCTATGTCGGATTTGCTCTACGTGTCGTTTCCATAGAAGACCATGTGGGATCGATTTACCATTATGTGTCTTCAACCTAATCTTCGAACAACTATTGCAGGAACCCATCTGGCTTGGCGATCTCTTCATGGGCCATAGTGCTTGACATAACACGGTTGACCTATCGAAATTAAACATTTCACCTTATTGTAGTTCTCTTCCCTCTCTTAGATCTTTTGAAAGTTTGAACGAACCACTCTGCCTGACCATTAGTCGCCGGGTGGTATGGGGCGCCTGTAAGGTGTTGAATCCCCCTCTAAGAAATGGTATGACCCAAGTACTCAACAGATTGTCTGGCAAATGAACATTTATGGCGATTGCATTTAAGACCCTTTTCCTGGAGACGCTGAAATAGTTTTCTCAAACTTTGGATGTGTTCATCTGCTGATTTTCCACCAATCAAAATGTCATCCAAGTAAACTACCACACTTGGAAGACCATTAGTGAGTCCATCCATGATTTCCTGGAAATATGCTGGAGCCGATAGTATATCAAAAGGTAAACGTTTTTGAAGAAACACACCTCGATGTGTGCTTAAAGCAAGACGTTTCTGGCATTCTTTTGAAAGTTGAATCTGATTGTATGCATCGACCAGATCGATTTTGGAGTAATACAAACATGTCTCTTCTTCTTCGTCAGTAAACCATTGAAGACCACCCTAGAAGCTCTAATCTATCCTCGTATTTTAATCCTCTGCATTAGAGTGATAATCTGGATGTTTGTTTCTGAACCCTTTTTATGTGTTGAAATTGGTATTTTTAAAGGGGTACCACACAACCACACCATACTCCAGAATTGACCTAACCATAGACTGATGAGAAAAACGAAAAAGTTTTTGAAATTACGTTTTAGCAGACCAACCATATTGCTTGCTTTTAGAAAAAATAAATACAAATAAATTTATTTCAAATTGCTGTTTTGCTGAACATTACAGAAAAAAAAGTTATACAATAACAATGGATAAATATGCTTGTATTTACATTATACATCATTATTTACTAAATTTTACAAATATTTAAGTAATCTTATGCACATAATGAATTAAACTTTTTGTAAATTTTTAGTTCTTACAAAAAGTAGTTTGTACTCATGGAAAGATGAAACTAATATAAAATGCTATTTATATTAAATCATCGATAAACAACGATGGGCCTGAAATAAAGAAAAATAATTGTAAAGTAATAAATTGAGAATGGATGTTAGTATACAACAGTATATTGTTGTTACAAAAGGATAATGTTAGTACAAAAGTATGTTGTTGTTATGAAATGATGAAGGTAGTATAAATTGACGTTCGTACTTAATGAATGACTCCACTTGCCATTTTACGATCTGTTCCATCGATTTCTTGTGTCAGGATTAACGATTGGATCGATGTTCATAGTGCTTGTGTGCGTATGTCTCGTCATCACCTTCCTTTGCTGTCTGCATCACTGGTTTGTTTGGTTGTTTAGTTTTTTCCATTTTTTTTATTGCTTCTTTCTTTCTATGTTTCCATCTCTGACAGGTTGTTCTTTTATTTTGAATGTTGGTTTGTACATTTTTTTTATTATTGTTACGTATGAATAATAAATGTTTTGCCGATCGTTTGCTGATATATTTTTGTATTTATTCACTCATTTGCAATTTAATTTCTAATAATTTATTTAATAATGTTTTTATTTTTCTTATATTTCTGTGTACATAATTTAGGATGGAGTTAAGTTTTAATGAGCTTATTTATTTTTCATATTATTCATTATGGGTTTTCTTTATGAGAAATGTTAATTTGGATGTCAACCATTTTTTATTCAAGTATGTCTCTAACAGATTTTATTGTTTGGCTTTATTTTCTAACAAAATATTTTTTATAACCATAAACTAATTTAAATCATTTCATTTTTCATAAAAGTTGACGTTTTATATTTAAAATTTTGTTGAACGCCAGAACTAAAAATACATAAAAATACAAATGCAGGGACAGCAAAAGAATGGACCCAGCAAGCACCCTCTCCATAAAAACTGCAGTCGTTCATCATTCGGGCCACGCGCAACATCAACTTCAACTGCATTTAAAACATCAACAACAGAAAGAGATAACAAAAGTACAAAAAATTGAACAGAGACAACACCAATTAGAGAAACATTTGCAGCGACAACCATTCGATAATTTTTCCACTAATTATTCTGAACATTGCGGTGAATTCAACTCAACAAAATATTCCACTCCCCATTTTACTGATCCTCATCAGCCACCCAAAACACCTCAAAACAAATGCTGGATACCAGCGTGTGAAATGTGTTGTGAGGCTACACAAATATGCGCACCCGATCATCCACCTCTGTCTCTCCAAAAGAAAAAAAATTTAACAAAACAGAAAGTTGTTAGTTCAACAAATATAGTGAGAAAGAAAATAAATAAGTGGTTGAAGAGCAATCGAAGCACAAAAGTGAATGGTTCATTGGTTGATCCAACAGAAAACAGGATGTCGGGTCTAACTACCGTCAGTTTGAAATACGGCCAAGAAGACAAGAACAATGTATTCTATCTATCCCCGTTCAATTAAATAACTCGTGCATAGACTTCAATAAGCAATACAATGTAGCAAACATATTCAAACTAATGAATTAATTTAAAATTATAAGGTTAACTGTTTGTATGTCATGTCTTTTGTTCACTGCGACGCCACTTTATGTTTTTTGAATAAACACTGTTTAATCGAATGGTCAAGCGTTTTATGAATAGTGACTAGCAAGTGAATCATATAGACATACTAACATATGTACAGTGGCGGATCTAGACAACTTCAACGGGGGGTGGGCAAAATTTTAAAATGGTTAGCATTTTGGTGGGGGCCAAATATTTTTACGGGGGAGACCAACGTGTCGTCAAAATAAGCGGAGGACCTATTTTATGGTTATTACGTCAATTTTTGATAAAAAACGTTCTTTTTTCTGTCAAAACAACAATAAATTGTTTACTGACTTTTAATGCAGATACTGCTCACAACGGGGGCTCCTGACCACGCCTCTCTCCTAAGATCCACCACTCCATAAATATGTTGAATTAAAAAGTAATGTAATGCATTATTTACATATATATATATATATATATATATATATATATATATATATATATATATAATATACGTTAAAGTCCAGCGTGGTTAAACCTTATGGAAATCGCAACTGCTCCTGACCGCCGCGACTGATCAAAAAATTAAAAATAATATCAAACTGTACGAAATAAAATTTATAAGAACCATTGTAACAAATAAGCAAATAAATTTTATTTTGAAGTAATCCTGAAAAAACGCATAAATATAGGTCACAAGCCCCAAATGCTCTTGATAAATATCATCTTATTCATTTTATTTGGGTCCAAACTCGATCGTATCTTTTGCAGTGCGCGGGTCATCGAAGCGCCAATTCTGTCCGATGAAACGATGGAGACTGCTATCGGAAGATCTGTTGGTGCCAGATCAGCACTCAGCTGGGTCAACATGGAAAAATGTTTTTTTAATGTTTCCTAACCGTTTATTGGAGAAAAGTTCATTTTCTATTTTTGGTTGAATGTGCTTGTTTGACAAGCTAGTGACGTCATTTTTAGACATCATCAAATTTATCAAAACGTCTTATTATTTTTCTCTAGATACATTTCAAAACATTAGCATTACGATCGATTTAAATTTCGAGGTCACGCTTTAACAAGGAAAATAAATGTGATAAAAACCTTGAAAAATGAATTTTTGAGGAGAAATTTCAGCAGGACACGATTTTAAAATCGATTGTACTGAGATATCACTGCTGTTGTCAGCCACATATTTTGTCACATTGCTGACATGAAGAATGTTTTTAAGAAAAAAATTTCACTTCCAGTAAATTTCAAGTGACTAGGTAGTCGTGAACCGACGATTACTTTTGATGACAGATTATATGGTCAGTGACAGATTATATGGTCAGATTATATGGTCGTTGTGAGCAGTATTTAAATTAAATGCCAGTGAAACTCATTGTTTCAACCAAAAGAGTGCCGTTTTGACAATGAAGTGACGTGATAAGCAAAAAAAATGTCGTACACAAATGTTGGACTCACAGTCTAAATGTTGTCCCCCTGGTCAACTTGGGAGATATTTAAACATTTAAAAAAATTTCCTCTCTGGTCAACGTTCGAAAAATTTTGGCCCTCCGCTGAAGTTGTCTAGATACGTCGCTGTATATGGTTGGCCATTTTGCTCTCTCGGCTTTCCCATAGATTAAGGACTTTAGGTCTGGCCAAAAATGTCTTAAAAATTAAAAAAAAAACTTAAACGTTATAGACGATTAAAAATTTCCAATCCTAAATAACAAATTATTGTATCAACCGACTCCTACTACGCCCCCTCAAAAAATTCGACTCTGGGTTCTAATTATATGGTTCCGACTCCCAAAAAAAAATTTCAACTTTTGCATAATAGTTTTACCTTATTATCACTACTAAATAAAAATACTTAAAATAAACACTTAAAATCAGTAAATGTAATTCTTTTTCTTAACAAAATTGCTTTATATTAATGTTTAAAAATGCTGGGAAAAAAATCATGTGATTTTATTCACAGTAAAGCATTTATTTCTATTTACGTATTAAAGATGATAGCATGTCGCGACATACATTTATCTTCTAATAACATGACTTTAAACAATTCTTAGAATAAAAATTAATTTTTTTAATTTCTTAGCGTTCTACGGAATCGGATGATAAATATGTGCCGGCCACTCCAAAATTCCGACTCCGACACCAACTTCGTACGTCATTTCTCAAGCCATGCCATTTCATTTCCACGTTTATTCCCGTACGCCCCAACACCTTACAAACTAAATCATGTTGGTAAATTCTAAAATCTCGTTCTGGCAACTTACGTCATGTCTGTAATATAATGAAATTTTGTTGCTGTTTTTGACGATTTAAAAAAGATGACAAAAGAATTGAAAATTTTTGTTATAACTAATTTTTCAAATATACTATGGTTATAGTATTATGGGCGGCGTGATGGCTCAATGGTTAAAGGCGCCTGGTCTTGCTATTGCAATGACTGGGTTCGAATACAAAGAGATTCTCACCTATCATAAGCGATGTGTATAATGCGTGGTTTGCACGCGTATTCATATACGCTGTGTGTGTTTGTCGCTGAAACCTCTGAGGCAAACGCAAAAGAGAGAAATTAACCTTTAACCTTTAATCAACAGTTATTAAAAAAGTTTTGTTTTTATTTGAAAAAGAGCTCTGGCGATTAAATTTTTAATGCAATTTATGCCGCTAGTTTTTTGACTAAGTTGAATTCCTTGAATTGAATAATAGAAGGAATGGTGACCTAGTGACCTCGATATTACCTACCTATTTTTATTATATTATATACTTTCTGAGGCCAGGCATCCGTTTTTTAGAAAAACGGCAGAACCCGGAAATTACAAAATAAGATTTGAAAAAAACTTGCTCGCGCATGTCGATAAGTTTGAAGAGATGGCACAAAAGTTCATTCGATAAAAAATTCATTTGTTAAAAATTTGTTCGTTTGAGATTGTATTAAAATATTACAACATAAAAATATATCAAAATTTTCAGTCTGTTTGACCTTATAACCGTTTTGTTTTCATTTTGAAAACAAATTTAAAAGATGAAGTCTTATTGGGTTAGAATCTTAGAATAGATATAAGATAGAATCTTACATGGTTGTGGTGTGGTCCAGACTTACATTTTTGTTTTATTAAGGATTATCCATGGAATTATATAACTAATATATAATTATTAATATAATATATATAATATAATAATATTAATTAATTATAATAATATTATATAATATAATAATATATAACTAATTACATAATTATATAATTCAATGGGATTATCTATGTAAAAAAAATTATCCCATTATTAGTATCTTGATAGGAAAGCGTTTTCTCAACATTTTGTAATTCTAAATTAATTTGTGTAAAATGTTTTGATTTGAATAATTTTAACCTAATAATTTTAACAAATTTGTTCCGTTTGGAAAATGTCACACAAAAACTTTTACTAAAATTGATTTGTCGGAGAAGAGAATGGACATTTTGGTTGAAAATTGTGCTGATGATTTGTGCCTTCTGACAAAAAATGTTAAAATTCTGATAAAGATTTTTTGTGAAATGTTTGTCTTTATTAACAAACTTTTGGACAAGTTTTGGTTACGTGTGTGTAAATAGTTGCTACAAGCGTGCGCTGAAACAGCTGTGTGTTTGGCGCCTAACTTTTACGTTCTAATTAACTTCTAATTGCGATGTTCTTATTACTATTATTATTATTATCACTCATTATTATTATTCAATATAACAAAATGTCATCTGTTTTTACTTCGTTGTTGGATGATATCATCGTGCAAAATCAAAATCAGAGTATCTGTACACCTTGCGTGATGACGTAAGGTCTTATTACAACCTTTGCTTGCTTCCCTTCTAATCTTCGAGTTGTAACGAATCGTTTTGCCGAATTTTATCATAATCAACTGCAGAACTGGCCTGTTTTGCTTCTTCTTTGCCAATTTCATTTTTATAAAAAACGTCTTGTATACATCCATCTTCAACCAAAATTCTAACCTGATGTATCTACATTCGTGAGAATAGTTTTTAGCGTACGATAATGTTGTATAATTGATTGTGTTTTTTAACTTGCCAATAGTCTATCATTTTTTATCATGTGATTAACGTACTGTTTTCTGATAAAATATATTAAAGTTGAATAAGAAAGTCTTTGTAACAAGAAGAAACAACTTTTTTATCTGTTAAAGTTTATGCGAAAATATAAAAATAAAACATCTATTTTCATAAATATTAATGAAACAACAATACGAGCGTATTATTGAAATGAATTCATTTAATTTCGTCCAAATGTCTCTTGAGTTATTTTGCATCCAATGTAAATTGTTTAAAAGATTGTATGAAGGAAGACATGAAAGTTGACGATTAGAAAGTGGCCAGTTCTGAGAAGGTTCCGTCGAGTTCCTCGCTGATTGTTCTGTATTTCTCCTTCTCCAGTAGCAGTTCGTCTGGTGATTCATTTGTTTTGCATACATTATTACTTATATCACGATTATAATATATTAAATAAGCGTTTCCTGAGAATGCATTTTTGATTTGCTATATGATAAATGTAAGAAAATTTTTTTAATAAGTGCTGTAGTTAATAAATTGAACCTTCAAGTCTGTCAATTTCTTTCTGCAGTTTGGAGACACTCCTTTCAGCATCGGCAGCACGATTCTCAGCCTAAATGTTGGTTTTTAGCAGTTAGAATAAAATGTTTTGAGATTATTATTACTAAAAAATAAGTAAGAAATAATTTTAACAAAAACTGGAGCAGTACTTCTTTGAGACGCTGAGTCAAATCACGGATGGTCTCTTCGTAGCTGTCTTCTCTTTGAATGCACTGTGCAAAACAACAACGTTTGTGTTTATTTATTCGTTTAAAAAGAAAATTTTGCGTGCAAACATTTTAAAAAATAAATGCTCTTTCTTACAAATCCAACTATTTATCAGTAGAAATTCATGTAAGAAAAATTGCAATTGATCAGATTGCTAGCGGGTTTTTCTCATTGAAGCATTAAAATTGCAATAGTTCAACACTGAACTGTTCTCTTTCAGACTCATAAAATTAAAAAAATTTGTTAGCAATAGTATTCGGACCCCAATAGAAAATAAAGTTTAAAAGAAAATTCAAGTGGAATAAATACAATATTTCTGAAATCCGAGCTTTCAATAAATTGTTTGATTTAATGATGAAAAAAGTCAAAATTAGTTTGGATTAGACTTGAAATTGGACTACGTACGTACAATGGTACGTGCACGGACCGCTAATATTGGCTGGTTGACACCATGTATCCGTTGGTAAGCAGTTGTACATGACATGATTATGATTTTATACATTTTTACATTGATATGGATCATGGACAAACATGAAACACCGTTAATCGATCCGCAGCCTTACTTGAGTATGACTTTGGGATAAGACTGGGTTCTTCTCTGATATATATTTCTAACAGTGATGAGAAAACATGGAAAAAATAAATTTAATAATGTTTGCCATTTTCTGGATCTAAAACTGTTTCAAGATTTTTATTTTCTCACTTTTTTTTATAGTTGGAGTCACAGCAAAACTTGACCGGTTTTAGTTAGTAAAGTATAAATATGCATAATAACGGATATTAATCCGTAATATAAATAACTGAAAAGTTACGGAAACAAAATAATATGAATAGTGGAATTTGGCAAGATCACACGCACCTCCTGTTCAGCTATTTCGAGAGCCTTCATGTTGTTGCCGATGATTTTCAGCTCCTCCTCCAGCACGGTGATCTTTCTGTTTGCAAAAATTATTTACATGTAAGTTTGATTGCATGTAAGCTATGAAACAAAATTGTAAAATAAATTTTTAATTAATTTGAAGGGAATACAAAAATTGCGTACAATGCTGTTGCAAAGCGTACGAAACTAAACTGAACAAAATTCAAATAAAAATTTTAAAATATTTATAAAGCATTATTTTACAACTGACTATAATCTAATAAGCCTAAATTTGCCGACGTTTTATAAAATGGTTGGCATCTTCTTTTCTGTTTAATTTTTGATTGTTAAACGCTTCAAAAATAACACCTTGTACTATTTTTTTCATTTGAACAAATTTTTTTTAAACATTTCAGTAGCTAAATATTGTTACTGGCTTTGTACAGAAAAGACAAAATAAATGTATGTTACTCTACAACTAAAGATTTTTTAATTGAATGAAAAAAATTTCGTAGCATGTATTAATTAATATATTTATTTAATTAAAGATAAATTGTTGCCACTACTCACTGTTCTGCTGCTTCCAATCTGGCTTCAGATTTGTTCAGGTCAACTTCCGCAATTGCCAGTTTTCTGGCGGCCTGTAAATTAAAATTTGATTACTTTATACATTTTTGAATGAGTTTTTTAAAATATGGAAGAAATTTTGCATCGAGTATTCACGATAAATAAAGCATTTTGAAACGAATGTTGGAGCTTTGATGGATGTTGAATGCCGATGAAATGTGGGCACCTCATCGAATTTACGACCGGCATCTTCAGAAATGTACTTGGCTTCCTTCAGCTGGGTCTCAAGGAAAGTCAGCCTCTCGTCATCCGCCAAACTGCGACTTTCCAAGGACTTGCGTGCTCTGGTTGGTGTTGACATTTTTAATAATAAAATAATTTTATAATAAAACCTTTTATATAAACTTTATCTATTTATATATTTTTGTTTGTACATATAACAATGGAATAAAAAAAAGTTGAAAAGTGAACAATTAGAATTCTAAATTTACTTCTACGCATTCATTTTTGTTGCAAAAATAGCACAAAAATACCTATATAACAAACAATGCAGCCAGTCAACTGATCGCTTAATATTTAACTTCATCAGAATTCAAATTTAATTTCAACATACTTTCAAACTCATAAAACTAGCGTACAACGTGCCAACCTTTCTGCTTCTTCGGCAACTTTTGATGCCTCGTCGAGTTTTTCGGAGGCGGTGGAGAGACGAACGGCCGTTTGCTCGTAATCAACTTCCAGCAGGCTGATTCTCCTCGTCAATCCACCCACTTCGCCCTCGGCCTAATTATTTAACATTTTTCTTGAACGATTTTTTTTACAAAAATATTGCGTTAACATTTATTTTGTAATAATAATTTGTTCCTTACGTTTGTAAGTTGTTTTTCGGTGCTTTCTAGCTTTGTGTTGGCTTCTGTTAAATGTGTTTGGGCCTCATCAAGTTCTGATTCAAGCTGAGCAATTGTCTTTTGCAAAGTTTGAATGTCTTCCTCTTGCTGAAATTTGAATAAATATTTGGTTTAATTAAAACTTCAACACATTCTAAATGGAAATATTTGTTTCATTGGCTTCAAAAACCTATTTTCTAAAATGCGGAGTGATAACATTTTCTAATTAAAGTGAATAGGAGAAAAATTCGTTTTTGTTAATCAAGAAATTTAATTATTTTTATTTTTTATAGTGACTGATATCAATTTTCAAAATAAGAATTTTTTCAATAACTCATAAAGAAAGAAAATTTGAAACAAAAACAAACAACTTAAACACGCTAAATTGACGAAATAAAAGTAGCTTCAACGTGAGATGCAGGCGGTCTAACGAACCCTCTCGTTGATTCCCTTCTGCTCGGCAACTTTTTCTTCGAGAGTTTGCGCCTTGAGGATGGCGTTCTCCCTCTCCAGCCTCATCGCCTGCATCTTCTTCTTGATCGTCTCCATGGTGTTTGCCGCCAACATGATGTCCTTATTGATTATTTATGTATCTTCCAATATAAAATCAATTGTCAATCTCAACTCGAAAAATAAATTGCAGCAAATTAGATTTCAAATAAAACAACAAAAAATTCAAAAAAATTTAAACCGTTTAAAAGACTGAACGAATAATAAGCAGTAAGTCAGAAAGATTGTTGAATTAGAATGAGCTCCAACACGAGCGCACACACAAAGCTATCTATCGATGTTAACAACTGAGCGAGGAATGCTTCTTCCTATCATTTATGAAACTACTTCAACCTTATGTTTCGCTCCTCTTCTTCCTCACCCTCACCACCGCATTCATCCACTTTTGCTTCTGCAGCTGCAAGCAAACTATTTTGAGCGCATGCTCATTGAAATGAGAAAATGTGAAGAAAGAGAGAACGTGAAAAAAAGAGTGCAGAGTGTGGTAGAGATATGAAAAAAAGTGAAAGGCTGCTTGGTATGCACAGTTGGTTTGTAATAATAATTTGATATGATGAAATTTGCAGTAAAACGGTTTTCTAATTTTATTATTTATATATTTTTTAGTTGAAGTAAATTTTAATTTATCAATAAGAATCAATTTATAGATGTTCTTTTGCAAAAGAATTGTATATAACAATTTACATTACAAGTAGGTAAACATGGGTTGCGCACAACAACTAAAAAACAATTTTGCTTCTTTAAATAGAACAAATAATTAATACATGTACTCACTAAGCAAACGCATTTTTCAACTTTAACAATCCTTGCTGTGTTTATATATTATTCCTGAATGTTTGAAAACTATGCGAATATTAATAACATGTGTGATGAGATTTGAAATATTGAATTAAGCAGTTAATTCTTAAATGCTATTTTATAAAATAATAATGATAAGAAACTTGTTTGTATATTCATGTGTGGTGTGGGTGGGTGTACGTGCGTGAGTGTGTGTGTGTGTGTGTGTGTGTGTGTGTGTGTGTGTGTGTGTGTTAAAATTTGGTCAAATCAAGACGTGAAAGATAAAACTTATTACATGCCGGATGATGGCAACAAAACAAAAAAATTGTTGTTAGTTAATTACTTGCTTTATCAAATAGTAAATTAATTAATTATTTTATTCATTTGTTATTGAATTCATTATTTCATTTTCCATGCTTCTCATGCTTGAACACTCTTACTCCATTATTTATTTCGTTACCGTTCTATATTATTGCCTTGCATGTTGTAATAGTTTCTGCGTCTGTCAGATTCTGATTTTTCAAAGAATAATAATAATTAAAAAAATTTTTGGCTTAAAAATAGATTTGTTTCGGGTTGGCTAATGTATAAACCAGGGAGAACCGGAAAATTGCTATCGGAAGCCGACAGATTGTAAAAAAAAGTTGTGTATGAATGGTGCTTATCATTGACTCCTAAATATTATATTTAGAAGTCTATGAGTGAGTACATGCGTGCATTAATTTTTAAATTGTGCTAATATTTTTAGTACATAAAGTAACGCTTTTATTAAACTCTGCCATGTGAAAATTGAAAAATATCTGGTCAATTAATTATCACTTAACAAAACCATTTGTATCCTGAAATTTGCTCTCCTGCAAGTACTGCAGCCATCATTTTGAAGTCGAATGCCGAAAGTTACAACAGAGGCTGAATCAAACTTTAAAAAGGACAACATTTGATCTGCTCTACTGACGTGGAGGTCTGTCATAAACATGACTGACGCGAACATAGAGGCCAGGGTCCGACTTGTAGCGGGAAACATTTTTGGTCCACGAAATAATTTTTGAGCAAATATTATTATTCCACGTTTTTTAAATAAGTTTTTCATTTATTTGAATAAAAATATTGACAATAATAGCGATAAAAATTGAAAATGAGCAAAAAAATGCCATTCACATTTTCCACCAAAAAAAGTTTAAAATTAATCGAGTAACTTTCTCTCATTAATATTTCACTACTTTTCGAAATATTTTTTATATTGCATGTTGGCGCCTCTAGAGAGATGATTGCAAGTTATTGACAGCAGAATTTACACTCCGTAAGGTAACACGTAAGAGATTTTCAGTTCCTGTGCAATGCTGTTTTGACTGTTAATCCATCTTTTCATGGAATTGGAGAAACATCCTCGTAGATTTGCATTTAAAATGTGATTCAATGACTGCAATTTTGACAATGTAGTGATTTTTTTTAATAAGGTCCGGTTGTAGTAAATATTGTAATAAAATTTCCGTTATCCAAATCAATCTCTTAATTTCCAGCAATAACATTGTGCAACAAAAATCGTGACTAAAGCTATGCCTGCCTTTTCCATAAAATAAAATCAACTCAGCGGTAGTTTAACAACAGTCCTACATGAGATTTTCAATATGGGAACAGATTATGTAGGCAACGCTAAGTTGATTAAATAGCAACACACAAATTCGTGGAAGGATATAGGCCACGTTGACGTGAGAACCATAATTTTAAAAAGGAATGTTAAAGTTTGGAAATTTCACTAACTAGAATATGCAAATTTTGGCTAACATGGCCAAAATTGCAAAAATTAGGGAGAACTTCTTTTGCTTATTACCCCAATTTTTTGTCGATTTTCTTGTTACAACAGAATTTTTTGTGTAAAAATTGAGTTCTACTGACTTTTATTAAAAATACTCTTTCTAGCGGAACAAGTCTTCTTAAATCCACCACTGTTTGAATTTCGTTAAATTTCAATGTTCAGATTCACCATATCAATGAGGCTGAAAGTTTGCACTTTAGGAAAAACCTGTTTTGACTATCATTTTTCTCGGTTATCCTGTTTCTAGAGAATATGGGAATGCCAAAAACCTTACTTGGGAGTAACCTGGTTTGATAACAACTTTTGCAAATTAATTTTTTTTACTTTTATGTATTAAATTTTTTCTGTAATAACACGATTAATAAAATCCGTTGAATAGTTGAATAACCAAACAATAAAATTTTGCCCCAGATTATCCCCAAAAAGGCGACCACAAAAAGTCTTATCATTCCTACGATTCTTAAACGGTTGAGATTTTATCAACCGTGACTTCTTTATAAATATTCTCAACCTTCAGTTAATAATTATTTAGTCAGCATCAAAATAGACATTTCAATGTAAAAAAAAGATGTTTTAAAACTAATACCATTTCAAAAATAATTCAAATCGTAAATTTTTTTAAAGTTTCTTCTGGTCAATCAGTTTTATAATATTTTTGTGCTGAATTTGCTTCTTCCTGGATTGTACTTGACAGTAGCAATGAAACAGTGGGTCACGTGGCCCCCTTGTGAGCAGTGTTGTTATAGTTAATAAAAGTTGGCAAAACTCAGTTTCTAGAAAGAAAAGCAACGTTTTTAATTAAAAAAAGCACCAGAAATTGACCTGATAAGCAAAAATATGTCAGCAGCCTAACGTTTGCTACACAAGCGAACATTTGGTTAATTTTTTGGCCTCTACGTCAAATGTCAAAATATTTCAACTTTGTATAGAATCGCCACTGCGTTGCAAAAATCTTTGGCAGATTGTAAAAAATAGCTCTGAAGATTTACTTATATATATATATATATATATATATAAGAATTGAAATGTCGAATGAAAGAATCGATAGTGTACTGTAATTTATATATATATATATATATATATATATATATATATATATATATATATATTTACAATATTCTATAAATTCTACCGAATGTTTGGCGTCAAACATTCGGTAGAATTTATAGAATATTGTAAAAATTATGGTCTATTACCAACATATATATATATATATATATATATATATATATATATATATATATATATATATATATATATTCATTAGTTTGTTAAAGTTCTTTAGCAGATATGTTTACCATGCAATCGTTTTTTTCTGTTGACGAAATTAGCAACTCTTAACGAATTTAAAACTTGATGATGTGACCTCAAAATGAATGTTGCTATCCTTGCGTATTTACCTTCACACAGCTTGCTGATAATCGTTTTCAACGTTTTCTCCCAAAATGTTTCTTCTCCTTTAATGCAATTTTTTATTTTATTTTTAGTGCTTTGAATCAATCCATCCGACTAAATAAACTTGTTGAAAATTTTGTGATGATAAAAAAAGTCTATTGTGTATTGATATGAGCTTTTCTGTCAAAATGCATCAACCCACACTCATGCTTTGGTAATTTAATGTTTACCCTATCAGCAAATTAATTTAAATGTTTTAAAAAACATTTTTAATAATCAAAAACATTATAGAAAACTATAAAATTTTTGTAAACAGTTGGAATTACGCTACAACTTTTAATACAAAGTTTTAAAATGTGTATGTAAACATATTTATAAAATATAATGAAAGTTGATGTACAGATAAACATCTCTCAAAGCGTCAGTAGCTCAAATTGTATCGGCTGCCATTTTTGGTCCAAAACTTGGCCCGTCAAAACCTTTATTGTAGCACTGTAAAAAGTTAAGTTAAAAAAGTTTCAATTCGATATAGATAACGTAGTAAATCACATAATTCTATAAACAATAATAATAGATAAAATATTAATAAAAACAATAATTTTTTGATGCTTTGAATCGTCGTGATAAGTTAACTGAGCACTGACATATGTATGTAAATGATCGAAAAAGGAATGTCTCAATGATTTTTATACCAATCTCGCCAGAGCAGCCAAGCTTTTGACAACGGCCTTCACATTCCTAGCCTCGCAGAGGTCGATAGGTTGGAAGAGTTCATCTTCAGGCACCCCGTACGTCCGCATACTTTTCTGAACCGCCTGCAAATTCTCCATCCAAGTGAAGTTTCCTCCCTTCATGACAATTTTCTTGATGCCGCCGGGAACAATTTTGTTCATCAATCTGCAATTCGTGTAACGTGAAATGAATATCAAAGTGCAGTGAGATAGTTTGTGAGATACATCATACGAAGCCTACGCAGATGCAACATACACACACACGCACATACGCACGCACACACATTCAACTCTTTAATTAAAGCTTGATTTTTTTTCTATAATTATCTTTTGAAATATTAACATGAAATACAAGCCTTGTGAATTGCTTACGATTAAAAAACTCAAACGTAACTTTCAAAAATTATATGAGTAAATATAAAAATAAATTTGAAAAATGTTTTAATTCATAAGTTTCAATTTATAATTACTTAATTACTTGCAAAGAGTAATTCCATCCTTCAGGACTTTTTCAAAAGGTTCATTTTTGTTCAACTTCTCACCGACAACGGCTTCAATCCAATCCACCAATTGAGTTTTCAATTCTCCTTCGGGATCTTCTAAAAGCTTTAATAATTAAAAATTTTAGCAAATGTTTTCCATATTTATTTAAATTTCATAATTTGTTTATGTTTTAAAATATATCTATATTTGAAGATATTATAATTAATGTTTCAATCAAAATTTACTGCTACTTACATGAGACATTCCGAAACGTTGAAAGATGGTTACTTCTTTTGAGAACGCTATGCGGAGGTTTAAATATTTGAAATTTTCTTCACATTAACATAAAAAATGTTGATACAGCTTCTAGAACCAGGCTAGCCAATGATAAGCAAACTTTAAAAAACTTTATTTGAAATGTTTATTCATATTTACAATAATTTTTAAAAATACTTGCTCCTGAAATGAACAAATGTTATTTTCACGCAGTATATGTATTCTAATTAATATGTGACGTTAACTAAAAATTGGGCAATATGAATTATCATTGCACATTACAAACGCAACAAATACACGGCAGAAAGCAGCCTGCAGCAAGCCGTTGATAGAAACGTCAAACACGAAAGGAATGAAAACAGCCGCTGAGTAAGCCATAAATTATTCTCCTTGAAGGATGAAGAAATGCATTAATATTATTTTTATGATGTTTCAAACGGTAGGAAATTCGAATTGAGTTTAATCCGACGAAAATATGATAACGGTTATCAGTAGATCATTGAAAATGTTACATATAATGAAAAATATAACGAACACAATGAATCTAATTATTTAATATACGTTATTATTAATAATATATCGTTAGAAAATGGTAAAATAAAATTATGTTTTTTGGATGATGTGGTGCTGATGAAAATGATGGTGGTGGTGATGGTGATGACGACTCTGAAACTTTATATGCAGTTCATTAACGATTAAGGCTATTATCACCGCCACAGTCAAAGTTGTAAAAAACAGAATTGGTTTGACCAGGGACTTAGCACCTATGAAATGTTCGTTTTAGTTTGAAAATAAAATCTTTACTGATATGTAATAATTTACAATACTGAAAGATGAATTTAACTTCGATAACATTCTCTTAAACTGTTAATCTCAGTAAAACGTAGCACACAGTTTGTCTTACTTTTTATTCTGATGGTAACATTATATCTATTAGTCCTGGGTGCACCGTGAATGAAGTTAGTAGCTTTGCATATTAGGTCGACTCTTTCTTCTGTGAAATTAATAGGGATTGTTATTAAGGCAAAGATCCTCTCCTTGTTTGGAGTAATTTTGTGGCTGTACTGGTTGGAGATGATCAGGGCGGAATGAGAATCTAATTTGGCTTTGGGCAAGGGGCTTCCCCAGAAAGTGCAGCATATTTGAATGTTTTCACCTTCTTGCATGAATATCGACTTCTCGTCCACATCTATTTTTACGTGGGGAAAAGCTGAACGATAAATGTAAATAAGTAAAAAAATTTCGGTGACAAAGTATTTAAGAAAAATGCTAAAAAGATGAATAAATGAAACGGCAAATTTAATATAAAAAATTGTATAAAAAATACTTACACCGTGGGAAATTTTCTAAATTTATAAAAAGCGTTTGATACTTCTTCAAAAATTATGTGTATACGGGTTTCGTGGCACAATACTTAAGTGGTTCGAAAGCTACCTATTAAATCGACATCAATACGTTGAGATCCATGGAACCACTTCTTCCTGTCGCTCAGTGACTGGAGGTGTCTCGCAAGGTAGTATTCTGGGCCCTCTACTTGTTCTGTCATACATCAACGACCTCAGTAACTCGTCAATGTTTTTTGACTTCGTACTGTACGCAGACGACTCAAATATTTTCCAGAAGCGGACACAGATGTGAGTCTCTTATCGAAGACAATAAACTAACAATAAACAAAACTATATCTCAGTTGATGATATTCGGTCCTGTCCAATACCTAAACTATAAGGAGCCGTACAATATTACAATTGACAACGTAAGTTTAAGTGAACTAAAGTTTGCAAATTCCTGGGAATGTACCTAGACCAGAAATTAACATTTGTACCTCACATAAAAAATGTTGCTTCAAAGTTCGCTAGAGGCCTGGGCTTAATCAACAAATACAAATTTTTCTTCCCACTAAAAGTCGTAAGTTGCTCGTCAATGCATTATGTCTGCCATAAGTAAAACTATTGTAATTTAGTTTGGACTTAAACGTATAAATCCAACACTAAAGCAATTTTTCAACTCATGAAAAGGGCAGTAAAAATGCTCTCAGACAGCTACCTTCACTCAACAAATTCTAGAAATGTTTCATCACAATCAAATCTCGTCTTCTCTTTCACGCAACAACATGCTTACCTTATAGAGCCCCAAGCGGATAACCGCGGATAAAAACTCTCAAAACTCTGCGGATTTGACGGTTTGATTTATTAATTTTTTAAAACTTTTTCTGTATTCTACGTTAAAGCCTTAATTATCAATATTTTAATAAATAACAGTCTTAATAGCAATTCACTTTCAAATCAAACATATTTATGCATTAATCGTCCGAATCTTCCTCTCTTTTTCACTTTTAAATTTCGATTGCGTTGAGGTTCTAAAGTAATGTTTTGCTATGAAAAAAACAAATAAGCAGATAAACAATTTATTGAAATATTTAACAAAAATACCAAAATCTTTATGTTGTAATGAATCGAAAACTTTGTTGACACAGAGTTGGAAGTCGGTACATATGAGTCTGAGAGTCCTGTGAACATTAACAATGAATTGGAGATAAAGGGCAATGAGAAATATATTTCGTCCTTATCTATTGCAAAAGATAATTTTTTTGATGCAACATGTTCAAAAACAAAAAAAGACAGCTGATTACGTCGGCGCAAAATTAAACAACCATGAAAAATTGAAGCAAGAGACTTGCTTTGGAAACCAACAAATAGTTACAAAAAATTTATTTGCGATGATAAAGGAAAATTGACAAGACGCTTTCATTATAAGGTTACAAAAGTTTATTCTTGCTTATTCAGAAAAAGGTAAAAGCGTTTATTGTTCAACGTGTGTAATATTTTTAATAGACAAAATGGTTGGTAAAGGTAAACATGAAATAATTGGAACTTTTGAACCAAACACAAATTTGAAAAAGGCAGTTCTACCAGTATCAACGTCAACAGTTGAAAGAAATTTTTCAATACTGAAAAGAACTAAAAATTATTTGAGAAATAGCTCAAATGAGGAGCTATTTGGAGTCTTTTAGACAACATGAATCAACAGTATATCATCAAAATGCTGTTTTAGCAAAAAGTAATATTGAAATCATTGCTTCTAATAGAATGGATAGTATTGACAAACAAATAGGTACTCAAAAAAAGAAAAAAGCAATAGATAATAGAGAGAAACTTAAACCTATAATAGAATCTATACGTTTTTGTTGTCAGCAAGGCTTTGCATTAAGAGGCAATAATGAAGTAGGACGGATGAATTTAATAACTCCAAAAGAAGATTATGGTAAATTTCGAAGCTTGTTAAGATTTAGAGCCAATGGAGGAGATGTAGTTTTACAAATTCATTTACTACAATCTGCAAAAACGCCATCCTACCAGTCCTGAAATACAGAATGAAATAATAAATTCATTTGGCTATCTCATACAGAAAAAAATTATCGAAAGAGTTTAGCAAAAACAATTTTTTTCAGTTTTAGCTGATGAAACAACTGATATTTCACAAATTGAACACTTTTCCCTATGTATAAGATATGTGAGTAATGATGACAATGGTATACCAATTTTAAGAAGATTTTTATCATTTGTTCTAGTATATGATGTTTCTGGCCAAAGCCTTGCAACGGTAATTGTTGCTAAGCTTAGTGAATTTTGTCTTCAAATGGAACATTTTAGAGGACAAAAATATGATAGAGTATCTACCATGAGGGGTGAATTTCGAGGAGTTTAATCTGTTATAACAAAACAATTTTCGAAAGCTTTTTATACACATTGTTTATCTTACTGTTTAAACCTTTGCTTAACTGATTTTTCTAAAATTCGAGAAATTTGGAACGCTGTGGGAATTATTGCAGAAGTGTGCAATTTTTTCGGTTAAGCCCAAAGCGCACAAAAATATTGGAAGATAGAATAAAAGAATTAAATCCTTCAATCAAAAAACAAACGAATCAAACAAATATGTAAAAGAAACTAGATGGTGTGTGAGACATGAAGCTCTGATTCTTTTTAAAGAAATTTGTGTACCTATTGTGGCCTCTTTAGAAAAAATTAATGAAACATTTAATGATCAATCTCAAAAGGCTAATTTATTGTCAAATACAATAGGTAAAAGTAATTTTATTATAGCAGTTTGTGTTTTAAGTAAATTTCTTGGACTTATCTACAATTTGTCGAAGTTATTGCAGACTGTGAATCTGGATATCAAAACTACAATGCAGGCGGTAAAGGATGTAACTCAAGTACTTCTTAACTGCTGCAAAGAAAATGGAGATGAAGAACTCAAGACTATATATACTCAAGCCAAAGAACTGATGAATTAAATATAGAAATGGTTATTCCAAGAACCACAAAATTTAGTAAAAATCGATGTAATTTGACTTCACAGGATTCCGAAAGTTATTTTTGAATATCCATTTTCAATTCTTTATTGTATGATTTAATGGCTTCACTAAAAAATAGATTCCTTCAACACGACACTTTAATTACTTCTTTACAATTTATTTTACCTGAAAGGTGTGATGTACTCTATAATTAGATTGAAGAATGTCTCGAATTTTATAAAGATGACTTTCCAGAACCTTTTAAAAACATATTAAACATTGTGGACACAAAAATGGAAAATGAGAATAAAAAATAGACCAAAAACAGCCATTGAAGCATTGGCAGAATGCAATTCCAACCTATTTCCAAATATTCAGGCACTGTTATCAATTATGGCAGTTCTAACAGTATCAACGTCAACAGTTGAAAAAAAGTTTTTCAACACTGAAAAGAACTAAAAATTATTTAAGAAATAGCTCTAATGAGGAGCGACTCACTTCATTGGCACTACTATCTTTTCATCGGGATATATCTATCTAAGTGGACAACGACATGATTTTGGACCATTTAAACCAAAAAGCATGTCGCTTAAATTTATATATTAAAAAAAATTAATAAAATACAATTTACTTTTGTTTATATAATTTTGTTTGGTTTTTTATTTTGCGAATAAGAGCTGATTTGATTGGATTTGTTATTTTTCGTTGATTTCAATTATAAAAAAAAGTATTCCGACAGCCCCTCCCCCTCTAAAAATAATCCTGGCTACGGCCTTTCATATATACATTTGCAAATTTGTGTATATTATGGGCGTTGCCAAAAGGTTTTTGGAATTCAAACCCCCCAAAAATAAAAAATATTTCACAATTTGATATGTTTCATGTTTGCTGTGCACCATTTTAAGAAATAGTTGAAAAATTATTTTAATATTTCTACTTTTAAATTGATATTCCAAAAAATTAAACATCTTGATTGTACTTCTCGTGACATATTGGCAACTTTAAAATTTGGTTATAATAATATGAGTGTAATGCATGTTCATGGCTAAACATAATTGGCTTCAACGGCATTGATGTTCATGAGAGCAATGGTAGCAGTAACATTTGGCGCGCTCACAGCCAAAGTTTACCATTAATAATAAAATTAATAATAGTGGTAGTTATGTATGAAGGACCCATGACTGTGGGTCGATGTCTCTATATGATTATGCGTGTATGTCTACTGTGCAGTCTAATGGTGGGAGATGAATATGTTCGTTATGGAGAAAATATGGGCGGGAGAAATAGTTCGATATTATTTTTGCAATGGAAGTTAGTTCGATTTTTGAAAAAGCATAAGATGTCTTGTTCGTTTATTTAATCTCGAAAGTATTGCAAAAATTGCGGACAACGTCTGAAAGAAGAAATTCCTGGTACGTTCCGCCTTTTTTACACCAATTTAATTCAGTTATGTTTAATTTCGTTTAATTACCTTTTGTTTATTTGTAGCTCATTTAATTTGTTTGTTTTTATGTATATAATAAAATTGTATAAAGGCTTGAAAGAGTCTTCTGGCACAAAAGAGGTATGGAAAGCTAGTTTTGCTTCAAAAATTCATCTAAATCCGCTCAAATCTACGCCGAAGATTTGTATAATAAAAGTTTGTAACCATATATTAGACTAATTTAAATTTTGGCAATTTTACCAGTGTCAAACTACCACACAAAAAAAAACATTCTCTAAACTACAAAACTTCAACATTTTAAAGAATCAAAATAAAATAAAAATCCATATCCAATATTATGCTAAATGGACTATTTTTGTTGAACGTTCACTACAATTAAAATTTAAATGCCAAATATATTAATTTTGAAATTTTTTAATAAATTAAGTCGTATTCTATTTATAATTAAATTTATATTTTAAAAAATAATAGTTTTTAGTATACCTACTCAATTATCTCAGAAGTCTGATTACTTAAGGTTGTAAATATGATATGGATATCAAAAAAAAGATAGCAATGGTAGAAGAAGCATATTTTAAAATAAAAAACATTCTCACCAACAGTAACATCAGAATATCAACAAAATTAAAACTGTTAGTTAGGGTGTTACATTTTTTCTGTGCTAACATACGGCTTTGTGTCCGGGACAATTTCTAAAGAAATGGGAAAAAAGATTAAAGATTCTGAGATGTGGTTTTTGAGAAGAATTATGAAAATTAGTTGAACCTCTCATACTTCGAATGAGGATGTATTAAAACAGTCTGGTCATGAAAAGAGGAAATCACTACAGATAACCCGACGGGGGCAGTTAAAATTTATGGTCACATCATGCGGAAGGAAAGTTTGAAAAATATAACAACTACTGGAAAGATTGCAGGAAAAGAGATCGTGAAGTCCTTGTGTCACTTTGTGAATATCACCACATTTTAACTCTTACAAAGTGTTAAAGATCGGTTTGTGGATGTTAAATTTTTTGTTACGTAGATCGCTCAATTAATTGATATAATATTGAAAGACATTAAAAGAAGAGAAATAAACCAAGCAACGTTCTCGATTTGTTTATTATCCACCGGATCAACAGAAAAGGAAAGAGTGAAGTTACATACAAAGCAAAGAACATTTGGTCCAAAGAAAATAAATGTATATTATAAATCATAATGTTTTAATATAAAATATAAAACTTAACACTTTCTCATTTTATTTAAAACATTAGATGACCTTAACCTAAATGTTCTGAAGACCCATCGCACACATCAGATTCTTTAGTCTTGGTCCTACCATTGGTTTTGTCAGAGCATCAGCAACTTGAAGTTCTGTCGCAACTCGTTCAACTGAAACTTTTTCTTCTGCAACTTTTTCTCTGACAAAGAAATGTCTAATGTGTATGTGCTTTGTTCTTCTGTGAAGTTCTGGATTGTGTGCTAAACAAATTGCTTTTTCATTGTCGACAAAAATTTCTGGCTTTTTCTTTAGATCTACAATTTCGTTCAACAATCGTTTGAGCCATATCACTTCACGAGCTGCTTCACTTGCGGCAACGATTTCTGCTTCAGTAGTTGAAATCGCAACTGAGGATTGACGTTGGCTAAACCAACTGATCACGCTTCCTCCAAACATATAGATTACAAATGATGTCGATCTTCCACTAGATTTATCTCCTCCATGATCTGCATCACTGTAGGCTATAAGTGTATTGTTTTGACCAGACTTGTAAACAATACCGACATCAGCTGTGCCTTGCAAATATCTGAAAATTTGCTTGACTTGTGCTACATTGGACTTGCTGGGTTCCCCTAAACTTCTGGATGCTACTCCAACTGCATATGCAATATCTGGTCTTGTTCCCGTCACCAAGTACATCAATGCACCAACTGCTGATCTGTAAGGAAATTTCACTTCATCGTGTTCATTTTTGTTTTCATTGAACTCCTCAGATTTTGTAATCGGAGTTGTACAGGATTTACACTGACTCATCCCAAACTTTCAAGAATCATTCTTGTATACGATGACTGACTGACATTAATATTTCCCTTCTCATCTTGATTAACCTCTAATCCAAGGAAATATGTTGCAGGTTTAGATGTTATCTTGAACTCTGACTTTAATTCTTTTTCAAATATTTTTAGTTCTTCTTTATTGGTTCCTGCAACTAGTCCATCATCAACATACTGTGCATGTATTAGTTTTTTTCCTCCCTGTATTCTAATGAACAAACAATTATCTGCATCGCTTTGTTTGAAATGTCTCTTTTTCAAGAATTCAGCAAAGCGTTTGTTCCAACATCTTGGAGCTTGTTTAAGTCCATAGAGACTTTGCTTGAGTTTACAGACTCTTCCTGAATTATCTTTAAAACCTTCAGATTGCTCCTTGTAAATATCTTCATCTAGTTTGCTGTATAGAAATGCTGTTGACACATCAAACTGCATGAGTGACATCTTTTCATTTGCAGCAACACTTAATAGTGTTCTTATAGTTGAACTTCTGACCACAGGACTATAGGTTTCTTCATAGTCAATTCCCTTTTTTTGAAAAAAACCTTTTACCACTAGCCTGGCTTTAAAACGTTCAACAGAACCATCTGGATTGTGTTTTACCTTGTAGACCCATTTGCATGGTATTGCCTTATGACCTTTTGGAAGACTTACCAAATCCCACGTTTGATTTTCCTTTAATGAATGCATTTTACTGCTCATGGCTTTAAACCATTCATCTTTTTCATCACTTTGAATGGCATCTTTGTAGCTCACTGGTTTAAGTACTTCACATAATGCGGACATAACGAAAGGATCATAACGAGATGGCTTTTTGATATTATTCCTGTCACGTAAAACCATACTTTTGGTCTTTTGATTACAACAGTCAGATTGATCTTCTTCATCAGATAAAACTGAACTACGGTTGTGAACATCTTCATCAGTTGAAATATTTTCTTTAATCAAAGTTTCTTTATTTTCATCTTTGATTTCAACATCAATCGAAACTGTATCATCTGAACAACTTTCTTCTTGCAAAATCACTAAATTTGGTTTGACAACCTTCTTATCAAAAATAACATCTCTTGATCGATGCATTTTAACACGTTTCTTATTCTGATGTCCCATTCTTTCATGGTATAACTGCAATGCATCTTGATCATTGACAAAGTTAACTTCGACTACAGAATTCAACGGTCTAACAGTTTTTGCAACAAGTTTGAACAAACCTCCATTGTTGTTTCTTATTCCAACAACACTTATCACATTGTCAATAAGTAGATGACAACTTCTTGAGGTTGAAACAAAAGAGCTATTTCTGTTCTTATCTTGAGTTGCAAGTACTGAGAACAAATTTCTTTTTACTTTTGGCCCATACAAGACATCTGTAAGTTTAACAGTTGCCATTTATTATTCACTTTCACTTGAAGATGAATAATTTCTTTTCCAAAAGCTTCTACAGTATCACCATTTGCAACATATAATTTACTCGGTTGAGAAAATTTTTCAAAACTTTGAAATATGTCTCTTCGGAAAGTTAGATGACACGTTGCACCATTGTCAAAAAACCATTCATCAGTGTACGCTGACTCATCAATTGCAAGAACACTTGATTCCATAACAACTAGTGACTTATTGTCATCGTGTAGATTGTTATTTCTTGGTTTTGCTGGTCTACCATCAGAATGCCATTTTTCACAATTTCTTACAATGTGACCTGTCAATTTGCAATAATGACATATCAGTCGCTTTGGTTTGCTGACAAATTTATCTTGTTTTTGACCATTCATGTTTAGTGATAATGACCTTTTAGTTGTTGCTTTGACAAATAATACTTTATTACATTCTGTTTTGCCTTCCAAAGATCTCTCATAGCTACACAGTTGATCTGCGAGTGTTTCGACTGTTCTTTCAGACTTGTTCAACAATCTCCAACTTGCAGCAAATGAAAAATATTTTTCTGGCAAAGTTTCAATTATTTGGCACATTAGCAACAAGTCACTGTTTTCATCTTTTCCTAACTCAACCTTTAAATCTTTCCAAAGATTCTTGAGTTTTGTGACATGAGTGACAACATCATCGCTTTCATCTATTTTATAACTGAAGAACTCCATGCATAAGTTGTATGCTTTATCTTCATTAACTTCATCATACAATCTGTGAAGTTCTAACCAAACATTTCTGGCATTACTGAATGAACGAACTTTTTCATACGTTTCATCGGTCATGTTGGTTGACAGAATAATCATAGCACTACAATCTGCTTTATTGAATCTGTTCAAAGCAGTTTGATATTTTGCTATCTCATCTTTATTTGAGTCATCGTTTAATTCATCTGGAACTTTTAATTTGCCATTTACTACGTCCATTGCATCAGGAATGCCGCGTAGTATTATACAAACTCTCGACTTCCAGTTCAACCAATTACTTTTGCCTTCTAAGTGTTTGATCTGCACTTTTGTTAGATCCATTTCTTCCTTGTTTTTCAATTTGACCATTTAATTAGAAGCAAAATATCGACTTTCAGAGAATGAAGAAGCACGTGTTTTTTCTTGTTTTTTCTTCACTTCAGTCTTCACAAACACAAAGGATTCTTCCGATATTTCTTTATTCTAAATTTTCTTCGTCAAATCAATTAATTAAGAAAAACTTTATCTGGGTCCTATAACCTGTTAAATTTCTTGTTACGTAGATCGTTTAATTAATTGATATAATATTGAAAGACATTAAAAGAAGAGAAATAAACCAAGCAACGTTCTCGACTTGTTTATTATCCACCGGATCAACAGAAAAGGAAAGAGTGAAATTACATACAAAGCAAAAGAACATTTGGTCCAAAAAAAATAAATGTATATTATAAATCATAATGTTTTAATATAAAACATAGAACGATGGTCGCCAATGTCCTGAAAGGCTAAGGCACGAGAAAGATTAAGTATACTTACATTTATATCTTGATGGTTTTTTCCAATTTTATTTTTTTGCTATATTTTTGCATTTATCAGAGTTTGAACATTGTAAAGAAAAATAATATTTTTCGTTTTATTTTTAACTCCCCCCCCCCCCTCCAAAACAAAATCCTGGCTATGCCTATTGAGTATATTAATACATGCGCTCAAATTTAAATCATTTGTGTGTATCACTGTCGAATAGCAGTTGATATAAAAGCGTATGAGACTAAAAAGATGCAACCCAGCCGTCCGTCCTTTCGAGGTTGGTAAATGGGTAGACGACGTAAGTTGTCGCATGTTGGACGGCGACATGGCTCAGTGGTTCAAACGCTCGCTGAGTCAAACATCTCAATGGCTATCATATACTCAGCGTAAAATACATGTGCACGTCGTATGAAAAGAATGTTAACAGCCTTTTTGGCGAAGATGGCTGCTTCAAATCAATGGTTGAAGATATGAAGAACATAATAAAAAAATATATAGATAATTTATCTGTAACATTGTAAATGGTTTTGCGTATGTCAGAGCTGAAATAATAAAGATTAAAATAAAGAAATAAATAAATATCGTTACTTACAGTCCAGTCTAACTTTTGCAGATAGTCGCATTTTATGTCGTTCATCGTTTCCCTGGCATTTGTATATGTTGCCAATAAAATTGTAATCTATTAAATTTGTACTATTAATTATTAGACAAGCTTTTTTAATTATTAAGACTCTTAAAATTTATTGAACTAACCAACGTAATTAAACGTTATAATGCTGAATGTTGAGTTGCCTTTAATGACGGTCCTCTCCGTGCTATTCAGTACATTTTCATTGATGGTCCACGTTATGCTCTTTATGGCAGGCTCATTTTTAAATATGCAATATATCGTTGGTGGATCTTTCTTATCACTCAAGTATGCACCGTTTCCTGGATCTATTTCAAAAGAAATTAAGCAACTGGAACATTTATGAACATTTTTGTTTCGATTTTCAAAACCATAAAATTACGAAAGTATAAAAACAGAAAAAAATTACTGATGGTTTATGTCAAAACCTTGAATTTATTTAATTAATAATAAAAAAGCGTCTCTGATGTTTTTATTTAAGTATTTGCTAATCACATACACTACACGATTTATTTTCATTGTAATATTTATTGCAATAAATGTTATATAATATATGCATGTATTAACTTGACTTATCTAGTAGTGTCAAAAGCAACAAATAACAGTAGGCTTGGTTGTTATAAATGTGCTTGCGCTCCAGCATGCTTGATACTGGTAAGAATGTTATTTTCTGAAGTTTACTCTGTGTTCAAGATATACAAAGCATGTTTCCACGTGGTAGAAACAATAAAATAAACTTAGAGAGCTTATATAAAAATTTTGTGAACAGTTTAGTAACTAAAGCTATTTAAAAGATATCTAGCAATGGTATCCAGCTTCGGCGGATATCATTTTTAACTATCCGGCCTCATCAAAAAGTCTTTTCTGGTGAATTTTTTTGTATTGTGTGTGTCTGTGTGTGTGTGTCTGTATGTATGTGTGTGTGTGTATTTCTATCAATCTCATACCTATTTCACAGACATTTAATTGTAAATTTATGACAAACAGAAAAAAACCTCTATAAAAATAAATAAACATTGCCGTAAATAAAAACAAAGTTCTCTGACGTGAAACTCAAAATAATAATATTACATTAATGGTGTAAAATAGTTGCATAAATAAAGACTTCATAATATTTAAAAATAACGAAAAGAAAATTAATTTTAATTGTTAACTAACAATCAAAAATTTTATAATAATCCTTATCCTTTTTTGATTTTTGATGAATTAGTATATAAACAGTGGAGGGTCCGGAGGGAAAGCGGGGGCCCGTTGTAAAAAATATTTGTATTAAAAATCATTGTTTTAACAGAAAAAGCCTTATTTTTGACCAAGAAATAGAGGTGATAACCAAAAAAGATCATCAGTCTAATTTTGATCACATGCTGGATACGCCGTAAAATTTAAACAATTTCAAAATTTTGTCCCCCACCACGTCAAAATTGTGTAGATCTGCTACTGCATACAAAGTGAATAAATGCAAAAATTCTAATCTTGGAACAGATCAGATAACATATGACTTTATCAAAAAATTACCGTTACCTTCCATCAACAAACTACTTGAAATTATTTATTTATACAGATTACACATACTTTATATAAAGACATAATGTGCATACACCAAATCACATTTTGCATATGCATAAGTATTTTATTTTCTGTAAAAGACATATTTTATTTTACTACGGATCCCATACGTGTTTGAAATACGATCGCTGCGTCATTGTCATTATAATTTGAATTGAAACGTATTCGGTCGTGATTCGATCTAGAAAAGTCTGGAACCATTTCTACGCATCTAAAAAAAGTCATGAGACGTCACTGACAACGACGAATGTTAGGAGATGCGTGGATGCATTCCTTATCAAGTCCATAAAAAGAAATATACAAAAGCCTGTAGCAAATTTCTAATATATTAATAATGTTGAAGCAGCTCCTTCAAGTACCACGTTAATTTTTTTTTAAATTTGTTCCATTGAACGTTCATTCAGGGCGATGAATTTGTTCAAATATCTCCACAACATTTTTTTACATCATGACTCATTCATTAAGTCACATGCTTTTATACATACTAGTATATTATATACACATATTATTTTTTTATTTTTTTTTACTTTACACATTTAGACTTCTATTACTATTTTTTTTATTCTCTAGTCATATCTATTTTTTTAGTCTTACTGAAACTTGGCACGAGAACTCTAACTCTCCCTCTCTTATTCTTGCTACTCCTGATTGTTACAGCTTTCTTGAACTCTCAAGACTTCCAAAAAATCTTCTATCATCTTCTCATTCTTCTTATGGGGGTGTCTATTTTATAAATCTCTATTTACTGCTTCCATTAATACTTCCTTTCATTTTTCTTCTTTTGAATGTCTTGTTGTATCTCTCAAGTCTTCTTCTCTATTTTTTTTTATATTGCCCTCCTTCTTCTTCTCTCAATTTAATTTTAGATGATTTCTACTAACTCGCTACCCTTTTTCTATTCCTTTCTACATCTCTGGTGACTTCAACTTGCATTTCAATAACTTATCATGTTCTTACACTCGTAGATTTAATGATATTTTGTCTTTTTTTTAACTTAACACAATATTGTTCTTTTCCTACACATACTTCTGGTAACACTATTGATTTTATTATAGCTTCATCTTTTTCTAAGCCTATTAATATCTCTGCTAGCTCTGTTCCTTATTCTGATCACCTCAGTGGCGGAGTAACCTTTCTGCCGCCTAGAGGCACTCGTGGTTTGCCGCCCCAATTTTAAATTTCATAATAAATTTAGAAATTAAATTCATATAAACGCAATATTTTTAAAACATTTTTATTAAGCACATTCTTTAATAATATTCATGTAATGTAATATTATCAATTTTAAAAAATAAATTTTCTTTCATTGCTGTTTATAAAAGTTATTTCAAAACTTTACGACGTGCCTTCCTGTGCGCAAATTCATCAATAACGAAATTAATGTCTAAATCTTGCAAAATTGTTTTTTCGATGCATAGAATTGCAAGATAATTTAACCTTTCTTCGGACATTGTCGAACGCAAATAGTTTTTAACGCGCTTTAAACAAGAAAAACATCGCTCGGCCGAACAGTTTCTAGCAGGAGTACAAGTGTACATCCGACGTGCAGTGTCTACATTTGGATATACACACTGCAAGTCATTCAATCTTATCCATTTACACATATCAATTGGAGTGTGTGGAACTGCATTTTGGTCTAAGGTAGCCAAATGAGACTTTAAATGCAACAGTTCAGTATTTAAGGTGTCGTCTAGATCGTTTGGAAATAAAGATCTTAATCCATCCGCTGCAATCTCTAACTCACCCATTGACAATGTTTTGAACTGTACAACTGCTTTGAAATTTTCATTAATTTCTACATAAGCGTTTCGTCTCTTGTTCATTTCAGAATTTAAGTTTAAGTCACAATTACCAAAAATATGTTTACACGAAAATTTTCTCGAGTGGTAAATTCTGTTTCATTGTCAACTGATTCGTCGTAATGCCGCTTCCGTTTTCTTAATGGCGGTACCTTGTAGTCATCAACTAAAGACAGGACTTTTCCTTTTTTTTCATAATCCTCAAATCTTTCTCTGAGTGATTCGAACAACGTTAAAAGTGAGTCGTAAATTTCGATTACAGTCGATAGATCAATGTCTACTTTTTGAAGTTTGACGTTAGACTTGTTCAGACATTCTAAAACAAAACCCCACAATTCTACCATAATTCCAATTTCAAGAAAACTCAAATTAGAAATAATTCCTCTAGCCTCAGCACGAGTTTCTGGTTTAAATCCTTTTCTAAAAATTGTAGTGATTCAATAACCTGATTCCATCCATATTTCAATGCTCTAACTGCGTCGTCGCGAGCAGACCACCGGGTAGTGGAGAGACTTTTCAAATTAAGTAAAACTGTGTGTGGTTTTGGAGAACTTCCCACCTGGCAGTAGAAGCACTGTAAAAGTTGTAAACATGTTGGATCAACCAAATAAAATTGCACGCTTCTGCACAGGGTTCTGCTGCATTTGTGCCAACAAGGTTAAGTGAGTGACCTGAGCATGGCATAAATAAAACTTGATGATTGACTTCCTTGATTCGCGCCTGAAGTCCTGAATACTTGCCAGCCATGTTTGAAGCGTTGTCGTAAGATTGTCCGCGACAGTTTTGAAGATCCAGGTTGTGTGATTGTAAAAAACAAATTACAGCGTTAAATATTTCTTGCGATTTGTGGCCAGTGTTTGGTAGAAACGCTAAAAACGCTTCCTAAGGCATTTCGCTTTTTTGAACTTATCTGATTACAACGGAAAGTTGATCAACTTTTGCTGTCAGGCGTTGAATCAACAATTATTGAAAAATATTTGTTAATTTTGATTTGATAGACGAGTTCGTCTTGTACAGCATTTGCCAATATTGCTACTAACTCTTCTACAGTGGTTGATGACAGATAAGATGTATTACCTTTGCCACATTTGCCAAATCTTTCTATATGATGCGCCATAAAAGAATCAAATTTAGCAATAAGTTCAAGCAGCATCATGTAATTCCCACTTTCAGAATTTCCAAATTTTTCAACGTGTCCACGCAAAGGTAGTCCTCTTGCAACCAATGTCTTTACAACTTCTACCACGCGAACAAGAGTCGATTTTCAGTAATTTATCTCAGTTTCCAATTGATCATTTAACTGCGAGTTTATTTGACCTATACACGGGTTTTGCAAGCATGTACGCAGTCTCTATGAGATAATGAATTTTCATGTTCTTTCAGCGCATTATAAGCATTCTTCCAATCATTAAAACCTTCTGATGTTAATTTTGTTTGTACATTCGATTTCTTTAAAAACAAAACACAAATTCCTCAAAATACAGCTCCAGTGCTTTCTGAATAAACAAGCCATTCTTGCGACAATTTTTCTCCGTTAATAAGAGTATAGTCAAACATACTTTGTGTGAGGCTACGTATTTTGCTATCACTGTACTCCTTTTTGGATTTACTAAAGTCCATATTTTTATTTCGCTTGAAGCCATATTTGGCCACAAAATAGCGCGTCTCATTATTTACTTGCCATAAAGCAGGGTCATCAGATAAATGGAAACATTGCTCCACATTTTCTGAGAGACATTCATCAGACAATTTTGTTAATATCTCCATGGAGGCCCTGTACAAGAAAGATATTTATTCAGGTAAAGTAATTTAACCAAAATGTTTCATTATTTCTTATTTAGATTTTTAAAAAAGACAAACTAACCCATCATCATCTGAGACATTTGATTTATCATTTGTCTCAGTCTTAGATTCTTCAACCGCAAATGATCTCTCTTTGTTACATGCTAAACTGGACCTATAGATAGACAGCAATATTATTTGTATGCGAAATTTTAGCCAAATCAATTTTTAAAAACAATATTTTCAAAGAAATGTCTTGCACTAATGAAAAACGCATCGACTAACTTATCTTCAGTATCATTTCGTTCTTCCAATTGATCTCCACTTCCACTGACCACCGACTGAAAAAACTTGTTGATTTTCTTCGTTCTATACAAGTCCGTATTGTTTTTCAATTCTTTGTCTTTTCGCAATTTTGCATATTGACTTCCACTTAATCTTTTTCTACCATCGCTCATTTTAGCTCTTTTTATGAAACTACGAATATGGCCTTAACAAGACAAGACAAGATGGCGAATTTAAAAAAAGGTCTATCTAATTCAATGATCGAACCACATCCACATAAATAAAATTACATATATTGGAAAGAAAATATTATCGCCCACATATACTACGTACCTTTACTTTACTTATAGGTTGTACCTTTATCTTTAGATTAATAATTAACGTTTAGTAATCAAATAAATCATGATACAAGCTCATCAAACTCATTAACAAAAACTTTTGTAAAATAACAGGCACTAATAAAGTAATTTTTATTTGATCGCTAGAAATTATTTAGTTTTACGCTTTTCATTGTTGCCGTTATGTTTGAGTTTGTTGTGTCATTATTAGTGAACAGTTAACATAATTAACTACGTTCAAATTTTTGTAGCTGTGTACACAATTATTGTGAAAAACGCGACCATGAAAAAAAAGGTATTCGTACATATTGTTACAATTTAGCGCCACTTGTAGTCATTCGTCCTCTGATTAATTAATTATTGTTTCAGTGATAAAAGTATGATTTTTTTGCATGACATTATCGGCTGTATGTTCCGATACATGTATTTTAAATATATGATCAAAACGAACGGCAACTGTTGATCGGTTTTTTAAAGTTTTAAATTATATTAACTTGAACACCATAATTTTTGAGTAAAGTATCAATTTCAATAATTATTTTTATTCAACTTGAACATTTTTAAATAACTAGTTTTCAAAATTTGCCGCCCCAGGCCGGTGCCTGTTGTGCCTGTGCGTTAATCCGCCACCGGAACCCCTCCTTATTGAATCTGTATTTTCATTAGATTTTCTTCTTTCAAATTCATCTATGTCTATTACTAAAAAATGCTGGTCTTCTCTTAATAAAGATATTTTTCTTCAATCTCTTACTGAAACTATTTTTGATACTACCTTATTTTCCTGTTCTCTAGATCTACTTCCTTCTAATTACTTAAAAATTTTTTTTCAATATTTTGTCCAATCATCTCAATTTAGTTAATTAATCTCTTTCCACCTCCAAATTTTCTATTTCTTTAAAAAATTTTATTGTTATTCCTATTCTTAAAAACTCATCCTTAGATCCTACTTCTTTATTTAATTATAGACCTGTTACTAATATTACTTTCATCTCTAAAATAATAGAAAAGTAGTTTTTAAATCAATTGTCATCTTATTTGAACTCTAACTTCTTGCTACCTGTATCTCAATCTGGTTTCGACCTGCTCACAATACTGAAACTTCTTTACTCAAAATACACAATGATATCCTTCTCTTTATTGACAATAGTAATCTTACTCTTCTTCTTACTCTTAACTTTTCCTCGGCTTTTGATACTCGTGATCATACTATTCTTTTGAGTTTGCAACATCTTTCTTTTAATATTACTGATTCTTGACTATCTTGGTTTTCTTCTTATCTCTGTAATCGTTTTTCTTCTGTTGTTTTCAATAATTCTACTTCTAACTCCTCTATTCTTACTTTCAGGGTATCTCAGGGTTCTATCCTTGGCCCTCTTCTATTTATACTCTATACCTCTGAATTACCTCGTATTATTAATGTGAAGTTGTGACGATTGTGATGATAATGATTGCGCGATTGAAATATGCCGCCTGTATATTTTGTGAAATTGTGACGAAATAATGATTGCGTCTTTGAGGCGTGCCGCCTGTATATATTTATATATTTTAATAGACATTCTATGCATGTATATTTTGTTATTTGATATGCTATATATGCGACGCTGCTGTGCTGTTTTGTATATAGGGAGTATAAGAATATATGGGACGCGTGCTACGCGCTGTTCTGAGTATAGGAAAAGAGTATAGATGTGAGTATAGAATTTTCTATGATATAGAAAGCGTTATGTAGATAGGGCGGTAAAAACATATAAAAGGCCGCGAGTTGAGATATAGAGGGAGGCTGGTCGTTTGTTATTTTTATTTTAGGTTTTGTTTCTTGCTTGGTAGTTGTATTATTAATAGATTAATTTTGGATTAATTGTTTTTTTTAATAAAGACAGAGGTTTGATTTGTATTATTTTGTTTGTTATTTTGTTTCTTTTATTGAATAAAAGAAGTGTACACTTGAAGTTTGGCTCGGCTTAATTATTCTACCTAAAATAATGGATGTTGAAAAAGACTTGCTGATAGTTGACGAGGTCGGCGTCTCTAGTCAACAAGCAGGGCGCGAACAAACTTCCGCCCGGCCCGTGTTTTCAGACCCTGTCAGAATCTGTCAGGTCGAAGCAATTCGCGACGACAAAAGTCGTTGTCACGCCCGGCACCTATACGCGGTTGATGAACCTGAGACTTCACACCAGTTGAATGAAGCGGTTCCCGACTGTCACACGTCGACTTGTGTTCAACTGTCTCTCTCTCGCTCAGTCGCTCTGCACCTGTTGCTGTTAACTAAAATTTTATTTCGCCGTGATCTACTGGACGCTAATCGCAGCTCATTCAGTCCGAACTACTGCAACTTTGGATCACCCTGGCACCTAAAACCTAAAATATCCTGTTTGGGGATAAACCTGTAACCTAAATTGTTTGCTGAAAAATCAATGCGCGGCTTTTCTTCGTACCTGTCAACAATTTTAAAACGATTGATGTTTAAAACAATTTTATTTTTTTGGCTGGCGGGCATTGAAAGTCTGCTCGAGGTTGATTTTCGATCCTCCTTCGGTTCCTGTGACCTAAAATCTAAAAAAGTTTCATGTTGTCGAACATGCCACCTGTCACCTAAAAAATTTGGAGAATCGCCTTGGCTCCTGCTGCACCTAAAACCTGTAATGTTTGAAAAAGAAGCCCAACGTTGGGCGAAATATGTAGATTTCCGCCGGGCGACATTCGAATTCCGCACCACGCGGTCCCGAACCGCGTCCGCATACGATTATCCACCCGAGCCTTCGCTTTGGCAGAGTCTTTCCTGGCCGGGATCCGCCACTCTACAATAGACCTTCTCAGGGTCTGAAAACACGGGCCGGGCGGAAGTTTGTTCGCGCCCTGCTTGTTGACTAGAGACGCCGACCTCGTCAACTATCAGCAAGTCTTTTTCAACATCCATTATTTTAGGTAGAATAATTAAGCCGAGCCAAACTTCAAGTGTACACTTCTTTTATTCAATAAAAGAAACAAAATAACAAACAAAATAATACAAATCAAACCTCTGTCTTTATTAAAAAAAACAATTAATCCAAAATTAATCTATTAATAATACAACTACCAAGCAAGAAACAAAACCTAATATAAAAATAACAAACGACCAGCCTCCCTCTATATCTCAACTCGCGGCCTTTTATATGTTTTTACCGCCCTATCTACATAACGCTTTCTATATCATAGAAAATTCTATACTCACATCTATACTCTTTTCCTATACTCAGAACAGCGCGTAGCACGCGTCCCATATATTCCTATACTCCCTATATACAAAACAGCACAGCAGCGTCGCATATATAGCATATCAAATAACAAAATATACATGCATAGAATGTCTATTAAAATATATAAATATATACAGGCGGTACGCCTCAAAGACGCAATCATTATCATCACAATCGTCACAATTTCACAAAATATACAGGCGGCATATTTCAATCGCGCAATCATTATCATCACAATCGTCACAATTTCACAAAATATACAGGCGGCATATTTCAATCGCGCAATCATTATCATCACAATCGTCACAACTTCACATTAATAACTTTTCTTTTTCTAGTCAATTGTATGCTGATGATTTTTCTATTTATACTTCTTTTCCCCCATCTAATCTCAATAGTGTTCTTCCTAATCTATCTTGATGTCTTTCTTCAATTATTTCTTGGTCTGACTCTATGTGTCTTAAACTTAATCCTTCTAAGTTTGAATTAATTTGTTTTAATAAATCTAAACATTCTATTACTATTCCTCCTATTATCTTACCTGATTCTAAAACTCTTGATGTTTCTCACAAGTTTCGTAGTCTAGGCTTTATCTTTGATTTTAGTATGTCTCTTTCTTCTCAGATTAATAGTGTTGCTAGAAGCTCTTACTTTCATCTACGTAGAATAAAAAACTTTTGCCTTTTCTTGATGATCCTACTCTTTTTCTTATTACTTCGTTAGTCTTATCTAGGATTTGTTATTGTAACTCGCTCTACTATGGTCTTCCTGATTCTATACTATATATCCTTTAAGTAAAGTTTTTAACTCTGCTGCTCGTCTAGTTGCTCGTGCCTCTTTCTTTTCTTATATATCTTCATATTTTGATCGTCTTCTGGTTCTCGCTACTTCTTAACTCGTGTTAAACACTCTTTTGCCAAATCTGCTTTTGCTTTTTTTGGCCCTTTTCTCTGGAACTCTCTATTTACTTCTCTGACTACTTCATCATTAGCGAAGTTCAGAGCGGATCTCAAGACCCATCTGTTTTCAAAATTCATTGAGGAGCGCTGTTGAACATCGCGGGAATAGAGCTTTACAAGCTAATTGATTGATTGATTGATGTTTATATAATTATATATTTTTACAATATTCTATAAATTCTACCGAATGTTTTGCGTTAATATGTTTGTAGTTCGTTTTTAAAATTTTTCTCATTAACGTTTTTTGGTGAACGTTTAGTTTATTAAAATTCAAAATAAACTTATTTTCCAAATTCATGCTACAAACATATTAACGCCAAACATTCGGTAGAATTTATAGAATATTGTAAAAATTATGGTCTATTACCAACATAATTATATATATATATTTATATATATTTATATAGGTTACATGAAGAGTGCTATAAACTTAGCTTATGACAATCTGGAAAATTTTAAAATCATGCTTTCAAAAAGTCGTTGCTAACTTGAACTAACGTTTATCTGATCGTGGTTGGAGAGATGCATGTATTTTGTTGATTTAGGTAATCGTATTTAATTTCGTTTTTGATTTGATCAAAATTTGTTATAGTTCACGATGTCGAGAAAATGTTTTTCGTTTGGTTTTATGTCTCATTTGCCCGATTTGACGATTGCCAATAAAAGTTTTAGGCTGAATGCCTGCAACGACTGGCTGGCGCGTCGTTAGGTTTTGATTTCGTCTTTCTTTCCGCTGGTGTTATGAGATGACGGACCTTAATTTTGATGATTATCATGGTTGGTCAGTGCTCTGCTCGCATTGTTGTTAGTGGGCTGCGCGTTGGTGAACACTTTTCAACTTTTGTCTGTGCCATTATCATTATTCCTATAATATTTATTTTAATCTAGGGGACTGATGCTAGTTAATAATGATGATATTTTTTATAATATTATATTATAATAATAATAGAAATTTATAATAATTATAAATTTCGATTTTGTATATGCCAGGATTGATGTCACAATTTTTGGGAGGCCGGATATTTTTCATCAAGAAAGCATTCCAAATTATAATTAAGACCTAAAGCTAAAAATGTGTTAATTATTAAAAATTTGTTTCACTTCTTTTTAATTTTTTGTTATTTTTATTTTTGCAGTTTGAATTTGTGTTTTTGTAATTAATAAAAAAAAGTACATTCATTAATTTACAACTTTTACATATGAATTAATATAAGGTACCTTGAATACTCACCTGGATATATTATGTAGTCTAAATGTAAATAGCTTTGAATATATATTTGTGCTGCCTAAATACATTGTTCAATTTAAAAAAATATACTTATGATTATTTATTCAATTTTTTACCTGTGATTCATAGATGCACTCAGAATTTTTCATTAACAATTGGTCAATTTTTGGTTTTTAACAAATTTTTTTTTATTAATATTAAAAAATCTAACAAGCATGATAAACTAAATTTTCATCACAAGTTTGTCATCATATTTATTATTATTGTAAAATTCATGTTGTGATTGTTTATTTTCTGTTAGCGCTACTTGTTTCTTAAGTCATTTATGTGTGATATCTATGGCATACAAGTAAGGTGTTGTATAATTTACATATAATAATAATAATTATAATTATTATTATAGTAATTCATATGGCATCTAATGTGGTAAAAACAAGTTATGACATAAATTTAAATATATTTCACAGCTTTGTGCAATGAGCGAAGTGGTCTATTTTTTTTGTCTTCACGTTATTTTAATTTTTAATAACTTTATTATTTTAATTACTTTCAATTTTACTGATGAATGCTTTTTTTATTTGTGGTCATAAAAGATATTTCCTTTATTATTATATATGCTAATTGTGTTTTTAATGATTAAAATACAATTTACCGATCGAATAATTTTCTGAATTTAGAGATACTCCTTGGATATTTTCTGCATTAATAGCTACATTTAATTTGATGCTTCATGCAATTATGAATTCCTAGTTTACCTTTATTGTGAAAATTTTGGCACTTCAGTTAACAAACTATTAAGTGTAAATTTTAAAAGAGGATTCTAAATATTTAACTCACAAGTTAAATTGTTTTTTAATTATTTTTTTTCAGATTAAAACAAAGTTGATATTGTTATCAAGTTACTGGGCAGCACTTTTGTCTTGACCCATTCGGTTGCTATCAGACAACACTTTGAAAATGTCTTCCACCAATCAGCCACATGTGTCACTTGACAACGCATCTACTATTGAGGTTTTGTATATATATTTGTGTGTGTGTATGTGTGGCCTGTATGAATGTATGTGTGTTTGTCATATGTGAATTAATGTGTATGTGTGTGTTTAATTTCACTATGTTGTGACACGAGCAATATCTGAGATGTTTTATTTAACTGATGAATTAACATTTTTTGTAGAATGCAACATGCTAAGGTTTCGAGCTAATTCTTTATTACTACTTGAACAATTTTTATTTACCTATTTAATATACGTTATTGAATTTTATGGCTGTAACATCATTTAAAAATAGTTTGTAGATTGTTACTATCTTCAAAATTTTATAAATAGTTTCAAATTCTTTTTGAAGAATCTTTCTAAACTTTGTTCTGTTCTATATAATGTTTTGCTTGCATGCCATACATCTTCATTATCAAATAAAACCTATTCAATTTCGTCATCCAATAAGGGCGAGAAGGTTGAGAAAGAAGTTGATAAGGATGTAGAAATTGTTGATGACTCCACTACCAAACCAAACAATAATGCAGCTCTTAATAATTCATCAAGTAATTTTATTTTTTATTTGGATAACAATTTTATTACTACGTTCAAGCTGAATGAATAAAGTATTTCAAAATGAATGACTCACCTTGTTTGTCATTGTTAATTCCCAATTTATAACCTCAATTTATGATCTACTAGGCATTTCACCTATTATCTTCCTAGAACATTTTTTGGCATTGAATCAAAAAATGTTTGGATATTTAAAACAAAAAATCAACCAGCAAAATGTAAGTCATCTGATGGAAAAAGGAGACTGAGTAGGTTAAAGGAAAGTAAGATTAGTTGTTGTTGAGAGGTGTGAGTTTAATGCATCCTAAATAGACAAACGAGAAAAGTGCTCAGGGGAGTTATTTTTTTGAAAGATTGCGATTGAAAAAGTTATGCCTAATTATATATTGAAAGTAGACGACGTTCCATACAACATTGTTGGCATTGACCAAATAAAATTCAAAAATTTAAATTCCGTTAATGCTAATAACTTAGTATTAATGCTAATAACTTAGTATTAATGCTAATAACTTAGTATTATTCTTACAATGTTATATATATATATATATATATATATATATATAATATATATATATATAACTGATATAATTGCTTCTATAAATTTATTTGTTTATCTATGTGTTTATATGTATAACAGAAGGTGTCAAAAAGGCAAATGAGAAGCTTAGCAAGCAACTGCAATGTGTCGTATGTTTGAAGGTTAAAGAACATTTTCTAATTTTGTAGTGGCTGCTTTTACCATTTTTTCATTTGGTCATTAATCTGTTTTTTTATTTTAATGCTCTTTCATTCTTTTGAAAACTTAAATGAAATATCAAAACTGTTAGTCATTTTCACTTTTCTTTATTTCTTTTTTGTCTGTTTTTCTTTCCGTAATGAACTTTAAATTAAAAAAAATGTGAGTGGATGTTTGGCCAGTTTACTTTCCAACAGTCATCTTGTAAGTTGACATAGACCATTATATGATTGTGGACACCAAGCATGCTGACGTTCATCACGTCATCACATTGGTCTTTATAATTCTTTCGAAATCAACTATTTATAATCCTTTATGAATCTTTGATGCAATTTAACCCTTAAACGCCAAAAAACGTTGAAGGCGTCAAATCAGCCCATGCAGCTTAAAATTTTATTTTTTCTTCAAAATCACTTCATTATAGTTCACCACTAATAAGTGACAAATTAGATTAAAACATGAAAAATGTTTTTGAATTTTGATTGATTTTTGAATTTGAAGTATTTTGTAAAGTCTATCAAAAGTTAGACAAAGTCAAAATATTTCAAAAACAATTCAATCAATTGAAAAGTGTGCATGGGACAAAAGACCCATGTTGGTGTTCAAGGGTTAAGGCTTTCATTATAAACCTCATCAACTTTGGTATCTATGACACTAACTATACTAGGGCTCTTATCAAGGTTATCTGAATGTTTCTCTTTTCAACTACATATGTGGATTTTATTTATGAAAAATAAACCATCTTTCAGCTATGTTTACCAAACAAGCAGATTATAGTGTGTTTTTAACTATGAAGGATTATCATATTAATGTTAATATTAATGATGAAACAAACTCAAATTTGATAGTTTGCTTTCACTGTGATAAAAAATGTTTCTGGTTATTTTCCTTGAAATAGGAATTTAATTGAATTTTCAAATCTTAAAATAATTTCTTTTAATCACAGAAAACTCGCTGCAAGTACAACATTTTGAGGAATAACGACACAAAACATCTTTGCGATGATGTCTGCTTCAAAACTTTTAAATCAAATCCTGCTTCTTATTTAGCATTACCCTCGTCATCATTGTTGGCTCAGTCATCTACCGCCACTCCAACCACCCCAACCACTTCCTCCAGCTCGACCACAACCAGAAATCCAAACCCACCAAAGACATGTGACTCTTGTCAGCAACCTGTCCCTGGTTCAGGCAAAGGCATCACGTGGAAAGTTGGACCTTATTTCAAAACATTTTGTTCATCGGTAGGTGGTGTGTTTGCTGCTTGTTAGTAGTCATGGATGATCATAAATAATCTATGTTGCTGTTGTTTTGGTGCTGGTGGAGCGTTGACGTTCGAAACAGTTTTATGAAGTTTTATTAGCTGAACATTTTTATCATGAGTTATTCTCGCCAACTTGAACCATGGTCTGCACTCAATTATATTCGATTTCTTTTAATTTTAACAGTAGTTACCTTGTTGTATTTAATTGACAAAATAAAATGTTTATATAAATATTTTATTCATATTCAAGTTATGAAATTTGTTGAAACTGCCTTCCAATTTTTGAGTTATTTTTTACCCAAAATTTTATACCAATGTAGAACGCTATACATCTCGCAAACTAGAAAACTTACGTCAATGAAATTTTTGGAACATATTAACGAAACTTTATTATAATTGAGCAAATAATTATTTTCCTGGGATCGACAGATATCTTGCACAAAAAATTGTATCACGTTTTCAAACGTTGTAGCTGAAAATCTATTCCAAAATAATTAATTGTCTCATTTTATTTTTAAAGTACTTGATAGTCTTAATTTATGAACAAAATTTTGTTGAAATCTCTTTTCAATTTTTTAAGCCATTGGCTTTTAAAATGCTGAAAAATTGGAAAACTCATTTTGTTTGGTGCCATTTTTAATCATGAAAAACAAAAAATTTTTCAAATTTTTTTTCTGTTCAATGTTTTTTTTTTTACTGTTTACACTTTTATGACTTAACAGCATTAAAAAACGAAAATGGTCTCTTTCTTCTTTAAAAAAATCTTCAAAAACAAGCAAGTGATTTTTTTTAAATTTTCAAAAAACTCAATTTGTTCAAAATTTTGTTCAAAATATCTGTTTAATATCAGGAAAATAATTTGTATTTGTTCGTTATTACATTGTTTCGTTCATATGCTGAAAGAATTTCATAAAAATTTAATTTTAATGTTGGCTGGTTTGAGGTACAATGCGCTCTGTGTTGGTGCATGTTTTGGAAAAAATCACTCACCAATTGGAGGATGGTTCTCAAAAAAAATCTTCATAACTTGAAAAAAATATATTTTTATAAAAATTTTATCTTGTTGGTGAAATAGATCAAAAGGCTTACTGTTGAAATTTAAAGAGGTCAGAGATGGTCGAGCGTGAACTTCATTTAAAATTGTTCAAATTGACCCTTATAGATTTTTCATCTTTTTGAAACATCGCGTTCTTTCATTATTTCAATCACTACATAAAAGACCTGCTTGGAGAAGAAGAAGGGACCAGCGAAAGCCTGTGCATTGTGTTTCAAGAACCTGACAAATGATGGGAGTGCTTTCGTAGCTCCTGTGACCAATGAAGGTCTCAAGGACTTCTGCAGCCACAAGTGTCTCGCCAAGTATGAAGATTTTAATATAAACAAGCAAAAAGAAGAAGATAAGGTAAGTAAGTTGTTGGTAGTAAGACTAATTTTGTAGTTTTTATTCATTCTCTTTATCACCTTACTACAAAATTAATTTTTAGCTACAATCAGTGAGCTTAAAATTGAGACCAAACATATAATACAACTCAACCCTAGATAAAAAGCCTTAGCTCGGATGTGCTGACCAACGCCATAAACTTATTAACCAAATGCTACAGCTGTCAAAACAGCACAATCTGCAAGTTTGAATTGGGCAAAGGAAACCTCTTGAAACGATTTTGCAGTGATAAGTGTGTGCTGGCATTTAGGGTTTCAGAGAGATGTGAGATGTGCAAGTGCACCTTAAACTCAAACAACAAAAAGTTGACCAAGTTGTTTGAAGGTGTTGATTATAGTCTATGCAGTGTTACCTGCCTCAACACGTTCGTGGTCAGTTTTCATTTCTAATTTTTCATTTTGACATTTATTCTCTGCTATTTGCATTATTAATGTTATGAATGTCAGTCATTTGTTATTCATTAAGACAATTTATCTAAGTTCTTTGGATTTAATTTGCTACCAAATTAATTCATCAAGGATATTGGCTGAAAATTTAATTGCTTTGTCACAATGTGGTTTAAAACCCAACAAAACATTTGTACATCATTGTTTTGCACATAGCAACACAATATCACGACAGGCGAAACATCACAAGCTGGTTCCATGTTCATGGTGCAACATTAGGAAGAGTTGTTTTGAAATGATTGAAAAACAAGATGCCAGCAACAGCAAAGTTCAATATTATTGCAGCCTCAACTGCCTCTCATTGTACAGAGTCAATGTGCAAGCCAACTCTAATGTTAAAGTAAATGTCCTTCTTTCATGCATGCTCCTTATGAGTTAACCTAACTACTCCTGTTGTTTGTTGCTTTCAATGGAGAACACAAATGAGATTTAACATTAGAATATAACATCTAACCAGCAATAAACTACATATATATACAATAAAACATAATATTGCACCGATTTGTTTGTAACGACGACAGGTAACATGTGACTACTGTATGAAATTCGCACCGGCACAGTACCATCTGTCAATGAGTGATGCATCGGTCAGGAATTTTTGTGGCTACCCTTGCGTCCTGGCTTTCCAGAACAAGTTCGTAGAAACAAAGGGACCAGAGTCAGCAACAATAAAAATATTATCTACGTCGTCGGCAACTAAACCATCATTTACGCTACCAACTGCTAAGACGTCGACCACATCATTAGCAGCTATGACATCATGTACATCGTCAGCTACCACTGCTGCAACTAACTGTGTGGCTCCTGAAAGTGATATTCTGCAGAATAACATTCACTTCAAGAACTTGAGTCCGTATAATGAGCTTATCTTATTTGTTTGCACTTGTTAAAGATGTTTTGATGTTGTATGAGGTTTACAAATTTGTTGTTCATCACTGTTTTTAAGCTCATAAATTTTTAATGTTTTTGTTGTAATTATAATTTATGAATTTTACCAGTCAGTGAAGAAGCAAGCAACGAAGAAGGGGTTAGTTCTTTTTTCTATCCTGCAATTGTTATCTATTCTTTTACAATCATTTCATTTTATATCGATTACATGACCCAAAAAATTATTTTTCATCGTTCTCATTAAATGTCCCCTCCCATTTTCATGGTTCACATGAAATTTTGAGAATTTTATGGGAGTTTTGTGAAATTTATTTTTCGTGCACCGTTGGGGTACGCTGCTTGTTTAGTGGATCCTGTGCCGATGAGAAATGTCTCAACAACAGATTTCATAAGCTTTTAGTTAATTTTCATGCCTCTGATGGGATGAAATCAGTGAAGACTATAATTTGCACAGTATAGCAATACAGATTTTTAACAAATACATTTTTTACATTCCAAATTTTTAAAAGAGCAGACTTCCATCTCTAAGAGAGTTGTTGATTATGTAGTTGAGTAATGTATGGATATTCGCTCTGCCCATTTTGCATAAGGCGGGTGTGGTGAGTTGGGGCTTAATAAAACAGATACTGATTTATCAATGCGATAAAAAAGGGTGTCCATTTAACATGGAGAATGAGTTGCTAGTCTAAGCTCTTTAAATCATTTCTTTCATTTCTTCAATTTCAGAGTATTTGGTAAACACCAAAGATTGTTTTAAAGAAACTTTGCTTGCAGTAGTGCATTAGTTTTATTACACCTGTTATTTTTTACCAATTCCCTCATCTCAAATTTTATTTAATCTCATATTTTCTTCATATAAAATAACTACTTATTAATTCATCACATTTCTGCTACTGTTATAATTTTGAAAACATTTTGAAAATAATAAAGAGCAACATTTAATTAAGTTCTTCAGCCAGGCGTTGATTCAATATTTGCAGCTCTCAGCCTGCAAAGTCATCATAAAGCCTCCACCTCCGAAGGAAGTGAAGAACAAAGCATTAATCTGCAAACCAATCATTCATACAAAGTTCACCCAGTGCAAGATCCACTGCGCCAGCAAATCTACTCAGACAGGTTTTTGGCGTGCGTCTGTTTTTAATGTGCCACATTAAATTGCCACACCGAACTTTCATTCACTCCTGCTAGCAGGTGGGAGAAGTTGCACCTCATCCAACGTGCCAATGTTTATAAAATATTTAAAGCTGTTTGATGAATGTCACGTCATTATACAGATGGGGAATTGTGCCCTAAGAAAATTATCGTGCCTGTGCCTGTGCCGATGATGTTGCCAACCCCGATGAACATGTACACCTCGCCCACGCCATACCCCGTCATCATTCCGGTACCCGTCCCTGTACCGTGTTTCATACCTACAACCAAAGCCTCTGCTCAGGGTATCATGAAAAAGATCAAGGTCGGTTGAGGGTCTGCTTCTGGTGATGTGCCTGTTTGTGTGGCTGTGGTCGGTCTTTGATGATGTTGCATCTGATGAGGATGTGATTTGTGTTTGTTGCCGTTGATTTATGTTGATTACATTCAAAGCAGGGATTTCTGCTTTTGTCGTGAACATTTCATTAACTTTTTGTTCTTACTAAAAATTTAATGCTACTGTTAATGAGATTTCTTATGCTTTTTCATGCATGATTATTGATTTTATTTTTAATTTATTAAAAGCTTTTTAATGATGCCACACTCAAAATTTGATAATGATGATGACTTTTCAGGATTTACAAGAAAAGTTGCCATCGGATCCCTTCCAAGCTGAACTACTGATGATGGCAGAGGCAGTGGCAGGTGTCAGCAAGGCATCGGATAATGAGGAGGATGACGAAGAGGAAACTGTCAGTGCTGCTCACAACAATGCTGGTAAGTTAATATTTATATATACGGAGCTTTCTCAGGTACAGAACTGCCTACATATCATTCTATATTTTTAATGAAAGTTTTGTGCCACATAATAGTCTGTACTATCCACACATCATGACATACAGATGCATTATGTATGCTTGCACCATTGACGTATGACAGTCCTTGTGTTTTGGACAGAGTATTCGAACCAGGCTATCGCATATTAACAGCGTGACTCCTGGCACTTCTACCAAATGAGCCAACTTGCTGACTTGTTGTTTTAACTCTAACTTATAATTGCAAGTAATTTCTTCTTCAAAATATTTTTCCACTCTAAAAAATGTGTAACATTAGTTAAGGTAGTTACGAACTACGAGTTAACTTCATGTTAGCATCACTGTAGAGCTAGAGCATCTACGTATAATAATGTGCATGAATATACTTCTGCAAACTCCGTGCATGCTGTCTGCGTTGTCCATTTAATATATTTGTTTTTCTTACCCAGCTTTTAATAATAACTCATTCTAATTTTGTTTAGGACATGTTATTTTTATTTTATCATCATTTGACCTGCAAATGTTGCAAATTTTTACCTATTAGATTGAACACCACACTTGAATTTTTGTTTTCGTTTTTTTATTTTTTTTTCAATTTTGTTCACATTTAGTTTATTAGAATGGTTGATTGATTTTTGCCTGCTTGGTTACAAATGTTTCAACCTTATATTTTTTAAATGTCTCTCTCATTCATGAAAATTTATCTAACCTCTAACAAACCCTAAAGTAGAAGAGGACATGCTGACAATTGCTTTGAGGATGGCTAGTGAGATGGCAAGGGAGCAGGATGTCGGCTCTTCTAACATGAGTGTCACCAACAAGATAAATAGAAGTTTGTGCTTTTCATTTTCAGATGCCATTGTCATAATAGTTTGGCTGTTTGATTGCATTCGGTGCTCTTCAATAAAATGTTCAAAAATGCTCTGTTACCTTTGCAACATGACTGGTTTAGTTAATAAATTTACGTAACAAATTCTTTAATCACTACACAGTTTATATTTCTTTGTCAACAAATCATTATTATTGCTACTTCGGTAACAGACGTTATAGACTAGAGGCAGAGAGGGCATTCATTGGTAAGTCTAGTGTAGTTTCTAATCCTATAGCTGTTAAGTAGGCTGCAGTGACCTGAGCGTAGTTGAACCAACGTTCTTCTTATCGCTTTGGGCAACTTTTCCTCCGCTTTGTTTATTGCGGCCTGATATGATTCGGAGGCGAGTTTGGCGGCATTGCTGTGTAGTGTAACTGATGCTGTCTTTAGAGAGGCGCTGTTGATGATTGGTGGGAGCACCGGTTGTACCATCGGTTGGTATTTTGAGCGGATGGTATCCTTCATGTTGGGAAAGGATCGTTGCTCATTTTTAATGGTGTGGCACTGCAGGAAAACCTGAGATGAGAGGAGATTCTTGTGCTGTCTTACGGAAAGCATCTGTGGCAACCGGTTATCACCCGTATGGCAGCATCAAGCGGGGATCAAGCGGGGCTGGCACTCTTTTCGAACGGTCGATGGTCTTGTACGTTTGCAGCAGGGTTTCTTTATCCTGGCCGAAGATGGTTCCACTGAGCGCTTTTAGGATATTGTTGGGTTTAGTGGCCTTGGATGCAACCAGTTTGTGATGTTGCAAGGGTGACAGCGTCGTGTCAAATGTGAAACCCAAAATCTTTGGATTATGTTCGAGTGGAAGAAAATGGTTGTTGATTTTAATTAGAGAATGATATTAATATTGAGATGTGTGTAATGTGAAGAGAGTTTGAATTCTGTTATGGCGAAACTGCCGTGCAAATAATTTGATACCCGGCGACTTGGCAGGGAGGGAGAGGTGCTACGGTTTATTGAGAGGGCAGAGGGTTTCCCATCCACCGTCTCCAATCGACTCTATCACGAGATACCCGATGTTCCAGAGGCGGCATTTTTTGTCAGAACTGCTGTTCGGGCTCCTATAAAGGGACAATATATTAATTGTGCCTTCTTGGAAATTATTCTAACACATAAATGTTCATAGAACTTACACTTTCAAAAATACTTTTGTAACAAGCAATGACTCTTTATAATAAAGGATAATACCACGACAGCCTTTGACAGCGGATCCTGATGAGAGAACAGCATAATCTGTTAACTGAAATTCAGAAATTAATGGTGCTGTTAAGTATTCTGGCCATAATACAATATCCTTCACAAAACACTTAGTTTCATCATTATTTTCAGATGATTTTAAATTGATATTTTCTCTTTTTGTTTCATTTAAATAATCGGAATTGCTTGATATTTCCAGCTGGTCTTTTCGATTTTGAGAAATTCTATTTTTAAAAACGCTATATAAATACCCATATGTAAATATATATATATATATATAGTATTACAAAATTGAACCTCCAACAACACCCTGAAGCGTAAATAGATTTTTTTAAAACGAGAGTTATTCATTTTGTGATTGGATAAATTGTAGGATGCGTTGTACGAAGCAGCTATTTGTACAGATTGATGACAAATGTCAGATGTTGAAAGATAAGGCTAAGTTAATGAATCTTCATAAGTTTCCTTAATAATCTGCAAACAAAAATAATACTAACCTACTAACCTCTGCACAGATCATGAACTAGTTATGAACACGTACAGCACGATTGACACAACGTCAGATGTTATTCAGCACAGCATCATGACGTCCGATGCAGGGTTGAATGACGTTAGAAGCAGGGGCGTCAAAAGGAAATCCAGTCATGGTCAAAAGAGTAGGGTATCAGTCAATAACGCCACGACCGCCAATAATACGATTATGAGCATGGCCAACAATAAGAATCCAATGGAGCACAGTGCCAAAAAATATAAAATGGATGATGCATCAGTCAATAGCTACCAACAACAATCTCTTAAGCAACAACAGCAGCAACAAGTGGAACCTATATCTGATGCTTCTTATGTTTTGAAGTTCTCATACGGCGTGAATGCTTACAAGCACTGGGTCGGTCAGAAAAATGCACAAATAGAAGCATCCTACCAGCAGTACAAGAGGCTGCATCCTTCGGTGGCGCTTACAAGGGGACCAAGATTTTTTAAATTAGACCTGCTGCATGCTCCCTCCGTCGAGTTGAACCAGGCGTTGAGCATGTTCGTAAAGGAGGTCAGAAAACCAAATGGAGAAGATTATGCACCAGATAGCATTTTGTATCTCTGCTTGGGTTAGTATTTTTTTTGTTTCTTCTTTTTTTTTGGTTTTGCTTGCTTCATTTTCACTATCTACTAGCACGGACTTTTTAAACTTATCCTTCTAATAACTCTTTTTTTCCAAACTTTACATTTGGAATATTATGTTTACAGGCATTCAAGAGTACATGTATGAAAATGGTCGGATAGACAATATATTTACTGACTACTTTTACGACAAATTTAATGAGAATCTGAATGAGATACTATCTCATTATGAAGTCAGACTCAATGCTCAAGGTTTAATTTATATGCTTTTTTCATGATGTTTTTTCTTAAAAAATAAATTAATCATGAGTTGTGTAATTGATTTTTATTTTCCTGGTTTTGCTTGAGTAATCTAACGTTTTTGGTTGTGGTTACGCATGTAATTAATTAAATAATCAATTAATTAAACCTAAACTCCACGTTGATTGTGGTGCAAGCATCTGTCTTGGTGTTGTATAGAAAAAGTTGGCTAAACATAAAGTGAAAGTTGAAAATTTAATAAATGCATGAAAAAACTTGAACATGTTTTAAAAGTGGAGAAATTTGATTGAAGACCCAGCGTGTTTGCATGTTTGGGCGTGCCATCTAGCGAACTTTTATTTGTCGTTATGCAGGTATGCTGGTGTGCCGGATCGAAGAGGAACATTTATGGGAATCAAAGCAGCTGGGAGCTCACTCGCCACACGTCCTGCTCAACACATTACTCTACTTCAATTCTAAATATTTCCTCCTCAAGACACCGCAAGAGCACGTCAACCTTTCTTTTTCAAACATCGTGAAACACTGGAAGAGATCAACTACATCAAATGGCAGGCAGGGCAAAAGTGTCTATCTGCGGTATTACATGAATCCGTCTCATGCCGTGGCCTCTATGAGTGGTAGTCTTTGTTTTCAATTAATACACACCTTATGCATAGCAACTGTTATTTCTGTATATAGATATCAAACCAATATGGAAGTTATATTGCAAGGACAGTGTACCGTGAAATAATCGCTATTAAAAAAAATAAACATTATATTTGCATTTGCTAAAACATCTGCCTTTCTCTGTACGGATAGTATCTTTGATGATGTTGTATAGAAATATAAAAAATGGTTAAAAGGTCATTTACTCTTTCATTTCTCAAATGTGTCAACAATAATAAACGTACGTAATGCGCGTGGAACCACACATACGACGACCATTGCATGTGATATCCTAGGAATCGAACCCATTCACTGCCAAACAGGACCAGAGCTTTTAACCATTAGACCATTACGCCGTCCATAAAACTGAACGGAATTAAGAATAGGTTGTTTGAACTGTTCAAAAATTATATTGATCCGTATTTGATATGCAAATTATGATGACAACACTGTCATCATCATCTAATATAGCAAACATAATGAATATCGCATCATTGCTGAATAAAACAAAATTGATTTTGTTATTTGCTATATAATTTCATATCTTTGTTATATTTGTTAATACGACAGGATCAGCTGTAGGGTCAGTTGACAAGAAAAAAGTGAAAGAAGATGCCGCATATTTAGAACAAGCTGAGAATGCAGAGAATCCTCTGAGGTGCCCGGTTAAACTATACGAGTTCTACATTTCCAAATGGTTAGTTAGTCTCTTGAATGTACAATCTTGCCATAATAAGGGGAACATTTTTTTATTTACCAAAAAAAATCCAAGTGGAATCCATCGAAAATTATTAATTATATATTAGAGTGTAAATAAATAAAATATAAAATATAATGTACGATCCTCTCATGCCCTTTGATCAACAAGTGCTTGAGAGTAAAAGATATATTTAAAATCGGTTAAGTAGTGTTTCTGTCACAATATATGCTATATGACGAGTTAATTACTGCGTTAATCAATTTTTCATTAAAAGATTTCGGCCATAAAATTTTAAACAAAGATAGATTAAAATTGTTATAAAAACCCACAGGTGATATTTCAAATGAGTTAATAATTGGCGAACAGTTATTGTAGGGTGAATTTAAGTTTAATTTCAAGCTTTTATATATCTGGCGTTTGTATTCATGTGAGGAAGCTAGGTTGGTTTCGTGGCAAATTGTGAGCTCTAAAATTTCGATTTTGTTTTTTTTTTGGAGAATGGCAATGTCCGGCCGCAACTTGTCGAACAACTGTGACATTGGACGTACATTTTCTGCATTAAGATCGGCAAATATGTAACAGTCTGATGGTGCACGAATCCTTAACCAGTTGACAATCAACGACAGCAGTTTGTTATGCCTGTCCGTGTACCTTGCGAGAGCCGCTGTGGAATCACAGTTCGAAACAATATGTTTATGTTTGTTTGGTTGGCGATGATTGCATAGTGGACATAGAAATGTTGTTGACTTACCCCATTTAAATAAATTTGCATCGGTGGGAAGTTGTTGTATTAAATACTTTCTAGTAAACTTATAGAGCACTCCCGGTAATCCTTCGACGATCTTTGACCAACGCGACGTTTGTGATGGAGAAATGTGCTCATTTATTGCTTTAATTAACAAACCTTGGCATTTGAGATTAAACACATGGTCGAGGCTGGATGCAATTCTTGTTTCTTCCAGCAATTTGAGTGACTGTTTCACCGAACCTGACTCCGCCAGCATTCTATCAACTTTTTCGATAATAATAATAATAATGTCATTTGTAAAGCTTCAATGCAAGCTACTGAGGCGCCTAACTCTGTGATTGTCATCAAGCCAAACCAAAAATTATCATCTTATTTCATTATCGACACATAATGACTGCAATGTTTTATATGAATTCGGGACAGTTATTCTCCTTATTAATCCTTGTGATCCTACTTATTTAGCTCCTGAAATTTTTAGGTGTATCGTGTTGATGTTTTGCTAAATATCCTAATAGATATCAATAAACCGCAAATAAATATAAAACAAAGAATGATTACATCATTACCAACTCGACACTTTAGTGCTAACTGTAAAAGCAATGGAAACAAGAAACTGACAGCAACAAAGATAAATAAAATGGCACTAATTATTAATTAACTACCTTTCCTTCGTCTAAGAAGCACTGAAGATGGTTTGTGAAAAATTGGAATAGGCTATTCTGCAGGATAAATGTGGATAATAATTCTATTTTCATTAAATTGAACACTTTCAAGCCAATTCTAGTAAGAAAAATTTTAAAAGACAAATTTTAAATTGGTCAATACCAACATTTTGGTAGAATTCATACAGTACTCTATATATATATATATATATATATATATGATTTACTACTTCACGAATTAACTATTGAAGCCAAATAATTATATGTTTTTTTTTAAATTTTTCACACAACCAGCCCAGACAGCATTAAGAACAGGACTGATTTGTTTTATTTAACACCGGAGCGATCCTGCGTACCGGACAGTCCCGTTTGGTACTCGACACAACCTCAAAACATAGAAAACATCAGCAAGATGTTCAACAGACTGAGAGTGGTGAGGGAAGTACAGGAGGCTCACCTCTCCAACATGGCTCCTACGTACCATGCTTGATGTTACAACCTGCCGTGTGCTGCTGCTATGTCGTTGTCTCTGACGAGGAAATGATGAACTGACAATGTTGTTTTTTATTATATATTTATATACACGCACGCTTACAAACAGTATATACACACGTGCTTTGTTGTTTAAAAAATATAGTAATACGCATGTATGCATACAAAATTGTTGACTTAAATATAAGATTTTGTTTTGGTATGAACTTGTTATAATATAAACTTTACCGTCTAGTGAGGTCTCAGCGGTTTGCTAACTAATAGCGCTTTTGAGTTAGACCGTGCAAACACAGCCATTACAATTCAAACAGTAACTTGGGTTCATCAGTCAGCTAAAAACTGCCTTGAAGCAAAATTTACGAAACAGTTTCAATTATATTATATGCGGGCTGTTACGGCGTTCCAAATCGAAAGCACTAAAATAGAATTTTTAGGAAGTGACTTGAGCAACCTGACGACTTGTGCGTCAATAAATTCGGTACTGGTGATGTATTGCCACTTTCTGATTTTTCTCGGTAAAATTTCATAATTTATAGATTCGAGAACGGATTCTAACAAATGTTTATACAATTTATTTTGACTAGAAGCAAACCACGTAAAAATGTTATTTAAAAAAATGTTATTTAAAAAATTTCCACAAGCTTATTTTGATAATTTCAATAATTGGTCCACAAAGTGATTTTACCTGTACAATTTGACTCCAACATATACACGAGTTGATTCGTTTCAAATAAGTATTTAAAATAAACTGATTCAACCTTGTATAGATATTACGTAAAACGTGGACAATGCTTTTTCATATAAAAAAAAGTAAGGATTACTTATTAAGTTAATCAATTCTCTATAAATACTCACGAGCAAGAACTCATTGAGAATGAATTATTTTTCGTTAGAAATTGTGGTAGATGTTTAACTTTCATCATCCGACATGAGATTGTTATCTGCAGTATTTCTTGCCAACATGTAGTTGTCTGTATCGATAGATTTACAATTGTTGATGGCATACCTCAACTTTTCTTGGAGCATTGTTTTGCTTGTGTAAAATGGAAGTTTCAACTGGAAAAAGCATGTCTGAGCTGTTGGCAAGCTGTCACTGGACTGCGTTAAAACAATGTTAATTAAGAATGGTAGTCTTTAAGTTGAATTGTTTTATTGAAATGTTTTGCTTGAATGAATTGGAATAATTTAACTAGGACGGAAAATCAAAACTAAAGAAATAAACGGCACAATTTTTCAAGCTAAAGAATAATTGAAAACTAACTCTTTCAGATTTGAGGATTTGAAATCGCTGACTGATGTCGGCTGGGTTTGTAGGGAGCCTGCTCCTTCCCGAGACAAATCTCATAAATAACACTTTCTCTTCTTCACTGAACTCCTCTAAGGTTTCCCAAAACCAGAGAACCAAGTTACTATTTTCGTCTATGTCTCTGTATCTAAATTGGAAATGAAAAAAATTAAAATAATAATAAGCCCCTAAACAGTTTACAATTTCGCGTTAACTTCATCCCAACAGTTTGAATCAGGATTTGAAAATGAAAAATGAGCAAAATGTTGAAATTCGAGTGCGCGAATCTTGAAATCTAAACTTAATAGATCTATACTGAAACTTTTTAGATTTATTGAATATTCAAAAAAGAAAGAATTGGTCGTGGCTCGTTAGAATATGGCAGTGACTCCAGAAAAATTTTGTGATAAAAAGGCCAGTCAGACTTAAAATTCGAGGGTCACTCATCGGACATTTGGGTTGAAACTCATGATTTAACGGAATGTATTGACTTATGCATTGTCGAAATTTAAGCAACATGTTATCATCTATTAGAAAAGAAGACGATAAAACTAAATTAAGATTTTGAAAATGAAAAATATTGATTCGTAACAAGTATAATGATTAAATTTAATTATACGAAAACATAACAACCTCGCGATCTTTTTGAGGAGTTCAACAGGTACGTGCGTCATTCCGCATACTAGCTGTTCCAGATTTTCTGGCGTCAATAAAGAGAGAAGAGGCAGTGCCACAATTGACGATATGCCATCCCTCACTGCACGTACCTGTTTGTTCGTCGTTCAATTTCGTGAAATTCAATGTGAAAAAGCGACAAATAAGCGCCAAACAATATGAATTTGCAGCACAAATACGATATGCTACTGTGATGTCTACAATAACGGCAAAATCGATGCTCCAAACGAACTCACATAAGGTAAATAAAGAAAAAACTTGAAAAAAGAAAAGCATGGACTAGCAGAATAACAAAAAGATCCAATTTAAACAATAAAGAATTCTTTGTTTACATAACATTTCACAAACAGCAATGTGCCAACAGTACATAATAAACCGCCTGATGTCAAATCAAAACCAACATTGAATTCTTAATCACTTTTAAATAGCCAAAAAATTGTTCACCTGCAGATCTATTTCATGCAATCTGAAATGCATAGCTTGTTGGGTGTAGATTTTTTTGTTGTGGTAGGTCAGTGCTATGGATTGGCCTCCGGGCACCACAGGTACAAATTCATTTAGTGAATTTAAACACACAAAGGTTTCAAGAGCTGTATACTGCATGAAAGGCATGGTTGTTTCACATAAATTGTGTTAAAATATAAATTAACATTTCAGAAGTAACAAATTAAATTATTTTCATAAATTGATTGAACGGCAGTGAACGAACGGCGTTTGCAATATTTTACAAATCAATTTAAGTTTCTGAAATCTTTATTTGCCAGATTATGCAAACGAAAACTGTCTTTCAAAATGGGTAACAAATTTTTTTTACAAACAACAACTTTTATGCTGATGGAATAAATAATTTCTTTGTATGGGATCTTTTTGCGCTCTGTTCAATGCGTTTAAATTTTTATTATAAAAAAACATTTTATACAGCCTAGCTGAACGTTTCAATTTCTTCTTCGACCTTGACTATCCTTCACTTTAAAACTGAAGGAATTTGATAAATGAGTTTGATAAATCTAGTAATATTCTGTTGTTTCTATTATTAATATCAGTATTTCCTATCAAAGCCTGCAGAATAAGAATTAAAACTATGGGCTCTATGTGACTCGTGACTATTATAAAAAAAACATTTTATACAGCCTAGCTGAACGTTTCAATTTCTTCTTCGACCTTGACTATTCTTCACTTTAAAACTGAAGGAATTTGATAAATGAGTTTGATAAATCTAGTAATATTCTGTTGTTTCTATTATTAATATCAGTATTTCCTATCAAAGCCTGCAGAATAAGAATTAAAACTATGGGCTCTATGTGACTCGTGCGTAAGTTACGCTCTGAATATGCAAGTGTACACAGCCAAAACAGATATTGAGCTCCTGAAAAAAATCAAAAAGAACGTATAGTCTAGTTGAAAGTTAGGCGAAACTTGCGCGAATCCTGTTGTAACAAGAACAATCTCCTACCGGGATCCATCATTTGCAATAATGTTATCGCGAATTTTATTTCCTCGTGTAATTGACTTTTCTATGTAATGAAATGCGTAACTAATTCTAAAGCTTATGCTTGATTTTGTATCTGCCTGAGTTAAGACAATGACTTTTTAAACAATTACCTTTTAACAGGCCGTTAAAACCTAATTGTTTAAAAAGAATAGAATAGCTAGAAAAGAAAAGTATCTACAATTGCAAAAATAGATTCATTAATAAACGTTTCAAGTTTAATAATTAAATACAATTTACAAAATATACAAATGCATCGTACATACGGTAACAAATGCTTCTTGGCTGATATCCTTTTCCTCAAAGTCGTTAATGAACTTCAACCCTTGCACGAAGTATACATCAACCTAAACATGGTGATACAATTCCTTTGGTGAATAAAGTAAACAGAACACTTGAAATATTTTAATCAATTTAAGTAGTTCTTTGTTTAACGGACAAAACAAAGACTGAACAAGTGGACATTTAAAAAATAATAACCACTCAAAAGCGAGAAAATTTTAATTTTGAGCGTTTTTTCAAAAGATGGACGATGAAATAACTTTATCTCACCAGTTGTCCCAATAAAATACAAAAGTCAGTTGCTCAATTTTCTTCTAATGTTTAAAGAAGATTTCGTAATTTTTGTTTAGTTCTGGTAGTATTCTGCAAAACTTTGTGAAATCATCCGAAAAATTTTACATTCAAAAATTCTTAGCCCTAGAAGTCGGCTTAATTCTGAAAATTATTCTTTCATTTATTCTTCAAATATATTTATGATGCAAATGATGTTAACATTATTTCCAAAGGAAGATATTAACGAATTGATTACAAATACAAACATTATGGTTAAACACATCGTTTCATGGTTTTAAAAACTGAAACCATTCATCACAAAGTCTATGACACTTTATTCTTTATTTCATGTAAATATTTATTTCTTGTTAATTTCAGCAAATAGTTTATGGAACTTGTTTAACTAAAATAGTTAAGTTTATTTAACGCTAACAACTGACAACAATAGATTATTCATGGAACTCTAATTCTTTATTTCAGAACCTTTTCGTTAAAAACGAAAATTTATTGAAAAATGTCTAAGTGGTCGTGTGCGATAAATTTATTTTAGAATTCTAATTTGGTCATCTAGCTTATAATTAACTTTCCGTTAATTTTAAGAGGCAAATAAAATTAATTTCATTTCATTTTATTGCAAACTGAAACCTCTGATGGTATTGAAAAGTTTATTATCGACGTGGACCTAGTTTTCGCTCATTAAAGTTCACATTTAATATTAATTATATTATGCTATGATGATAGCCGTCTTTTGCTGTAAGCTCAATTTGATTTATTACTTAAACCAAAGCCAGAAAGTGACTATTAACCATGTTAAAATTTAATAGTAATCAACAATAAAGTTTGAGGATAGTTTGAACAGACGAAACAGTTTCTCCAGATTTTATTGTTGAAAAAGAAAAAAAATTGTTTAAAAGTGTTTTATTACATTATTATTAAAAAGACAGGCGACTGCACATACCTACTTAAATAAGCACTTGTTTACTTCGCTAAATTTTTTAACAAAACATTAAGATTTTTCATAAAAATATACGAAACAAACGAATAATTGAGAAGAAATATAAAAATGTAGCTCCATTATTATATACTCTGTCAAAAAGTTGTTTAATCACGAAACAAATATGCTTTACACACCTCTTCAATATCTTGAGCAGTCAGCGGCAAGCCACACAGCGCCTTCCACACGATAGGTGCAAGTGGAAGATCAAGGGGCTTCTTCGTTCTAATGGCCACTCCAATAAGGATTCCCAGAAATTTATATTGAGAGAGCCAGTCCACGGAGGTCAACGAAGGGTTCAACAAATATCTGGTGATGTTATACGCCAATGTTGGTATTTATTGTCATGATATATTTTGCACAATTGTGCCTTTTTGAAACGTACTTTTGATTTTACCAAAACATCAGATTTATCAATATAATAGTCAAATTCATTTTGGTTTGATTCGAGTTATCCTATCCTAGATAAGCAGTTTGATCGTTCAAGATTTTGTCGTTTTAAAATCAGAATAGTAATATCCCAGATAACGTTTGTTAGAGAAAAAAAGCAAGACATGTATCTCATCTATCGTTAATTAGTACTAAAAATGCAAGTAACGACGAAAGCAAATGATGAACCATACATACATACATACATACATACATACATACATACATACATACATACATACATACATACATACATACATACATACGAAACGAATGAAACGAAACGAAACGAAACGAATTTTTATTTGCTTCTCAAAATTAATCTAAAAAAAAGAGAAAAAAAAGAATTCTCTCCCCTTTATATCAAGGACCTACGAAGACAGGATGACCACAGTAGAGTTCTTTTCAGAAACTCATCGAGTGTGACCACCTTGACATAATTTTTAAAATGTTATAAATTTTCAACAGAATTTAAACGTAATTTCAGAAACAAAAAATTTATGTTTTAAACTTAAGTAAATATTCTTTTAACTTTTTTTTAAAATTGTTTAACGAAATAAATTCAAAATTAAATCCACTGTTTAAAATTTCGTTCCAGATTCTCGGTCCCTTGCAATACACGTGAGAAAACAAAATATTCGTTTTCGATTTGTTAGAGACAAGATTATTTTGTTGCCGACATTGTTGTTTCATCTTGAAATAACTGTTAAATAAATCAGGTAATCGATTGGTTAACTGTTTATAAACAAAAATCATCAGAAAGTAAATGCTGAGTTTCGAGAAATTCAAGTTTCGCGTGCTGTTGAACAGTGGTTGGCTGTGTTCAAATCGTTTGGATCTCGTTATCAATCTAACTGCTCTTTTGATTAATATTTCTATTGGTAAGGTTGATGTGTGGTACGATGAAGCCCATACAATGTTGCAGTAGTTTATTAACGGAATGCACAGGGAATTATACAGAAGATTCAAACAGTTTTTTGGCAAAAATGATTTTACTCTGTTTATCATTCCTATTGACTTTGAAAGTTTGGATGATACTTGTTTTATGTGATGTTTGAAGGAGAGTTTCTGATCGAGCTGCATGCCTAGAAGTTTTAAACACTTTGTTTCAACAATTGTGTTGTTACCTAGGATGATTTTATACGGCTCCTTGTAATTTAGATATTGTACGGGTCCAAAAACCATCATTTGGCTTTTTGAACTGTTAATTGAAAGTTTATTGGCTTCGAACCAAGAGATTATGTTTTTTAACTCTCTGTTTGTTTCCTCAATAAGTTCTTTCATTGATCTGTCGCTGCTAAAAACATTCGTGTCATCAGCATAAATTACGTAGTCAAAAAACGCTGATGCAGCTGGAAGATCGTTTATGTACAATATAAATAAATAAATACATACATACATACATACATACATCCATACATACATACATACATACATACATACATACATACATACATACATACATACATACATACATACATACATACATACATACATACATACATACATACATACATACATACATACATACATACATACATACATACATACGAAACGAAATGAAATGAAACGAAATTTTATTTGCTCCTCAAAATTAAAGATAATAAATAAGAGACAGGATGAATGTGATCGAGCCCATAATGGGCTCATCTAGCACAGCCACCTAGACAAATATGTTCAGAGTTTTGTGGTTAATATCAAATATTGTTTGTTGTTAGTATGTTAGTTGTTAGTAGGTTAATATCAAATATTGCTAGTTGTTAGTATGTTAATAACAGATAATAAAACAAAAGGTAGTTAACTAAAAAATAATGTTTCATAGATAATTATAATCGCATTAAAAATATCAACAGAAATTGTTTATAGATAGAGAACATAAATTTCATGAAGTAAATACATTTCTTATATAATTTATTAAATGTTCAGTGATTTTACAAACATCTCTATATTATTAATAAGATTAATAATTTTAATAATTGTTAATTATTAAAAACGATTTAACTTTTTTTAAAATCAGTAGCCGATTTCGCCTTATATTGAAAACTATTCTTAATAAAAATTCATGTAATCTGTAAGGGTCCTAGGACCCTTACAGATTACATGCGAATGTAAAATGTTAGTTTTTGATTTATTCGATTGCAAATAATTAGACATCCTATGACTGTTAGCATGTTTAAAATAATTAGCAAACGTATTAGGCAATTGATTATTAAGCTGCTTATACACAAAAATCAAAGTACGATAAATATTCAATTGATTAAAATTAAGATTATTGGTTGTCGTAAATAACTCTTTGGTATGAGACCTCATCGTTGACATGGTGATGGTTCTGTCGGCCCTTTTCATCATAAGTTTGACTGGATCCGTGACTGAAGGAGACGTGCCAGTCCAGACAATGTTGCAATAAATCAAGTGTGGCATGAAAAGTGAGTGATACAACAAATTCAGACACTTTTTTGTGAGGTAGAATTTCACCTTGTTCATCAGACCAGTTGATTTGGCAAGTTTGTTTGCAACACTATTAACGTGATCACGGAACGCTAACTTTTGATCTAGATGAACGCCCAGAAATTTAACTGTTTTATTTTCGTAGATATCGATATTATTTATTTAATTTTATAAGGTTCTTTGTAGTTTAAATATTGAGTTGGTCCAAAGATTATCATTAGCGTTTTAGAACTATTTAAAGTAAGTTTATTTAGTGAGAACCAAGAATTAACATGTTTAATTTCTTCTTCTGTATATTTGATGAGCATGTTAATATCTTTTCCTTTGCTGAACACATTTGTATCGTCAGCAAAACAAACATAATTAAAAAATTTCGAGGCCATCGGTAGATCGTTCACAAACACTATGAATAACAATGGTCCCAAAATGCTGCCCTGCGGAACGCCTATTTTGTTGATCAATTTACTTGATTTTTTATTGTTCCAAGTAACGAATTGATATCTTGATGAAAGGTAGCTACGAAACCAAGTCAAACTGGAGTCTCTTATACCATAGTGATGAAGTTTGTGTAATAAAATCGAATGGTCAATACAATCAAAAGCTTTTGACAGATCGAGACATATTCCAATTACATAATTTTTCTTTTCACTTGCGACTACAATTTTTTGAATCAGTTCCAGTATTGCCATTTCAGTTGGGTGGTTTGTTCGAATACCAAACTGATGATTAGAAAGAATGTTATTTTTTTCAAAAAATTTGAGCAAACGACTGTGCATCAATTTTTCAATAATCTTCGAAAAAACAGGCAACAAAGATATAGGTCGAAAGTTTTTAACCTCTGAGTTACCTCTTTCTTTTGCAATTGGAACAACTTTGGATGTCTTGAAGCACTTAGGAAAGATGCCCTTGTCAAATGATAAGTTGATTAAATATTCAAAAATTGTTGCTGTTGATTTAATTGTTGATATTACTATTTTTGTTGATATTTCATCGTAACCACTCGAAGTCTTGGGTTTGAAGAGTTTTGTGGTTGAAATGATTTCAGATGATGAAACACGGTTACAAAAAAATGAATTTACTGACCCATTTTAAAGATAATTTTTCCATCTTGTGTCTTCTACAAATGATTGCTGCATATCTGAGACCAGATTGATGAAATAATTATTGAGAATAGTTTCAGGATTATCAATTGGATCATCATTTAAAGTTAATTGAATTGTTGATGTTTTTTTGTTATTTCGTTTCGTTAAAGAATTGATGATTGACCATGTTTTCTTGCTGTCGCCATTGCTTTGTTGTAGAAGATTAAAATAATATTGTCTTTTCAACTGGCACTTGATCTTGTTGCATAATTTGCTGCATGATTTGAGTGCTGTAGAGTTATCTGACGATGTGTGCTTTAGATATTTTTTATATAACATTTTCTTCCTTTTTAACATTTGTTTAAATTCTTTAGTTATCCACGGTTTGTCTTTTGTCATCTTCTGAGCCTGTCTTTTAGAGGTCACTGAACAATAAGTTTTATAATGTAACCGAAAGATGTCGATGAAATTTTGGAAGGCCACATCTACATCATCGCAGCTCAGCACACTTGTCCAATCGGCATTACATAAACCTTCATTTAAATTATTTATTCTGTGTGTTGAATAAGAATATTTTGAAAATGTAACGTCAGCAACTGTCTTATTATTTATTTTTTGATTAGTGCAAGCAAAAAGTGGGATGTGGTCTGATAGGTCGCATAAAATGGTACCAAATTGTATAATATTTTCTGGATGATTTGTAAACAAAATGTCTATAGTGGATTTTTTGTATTACTGATTCTTGTAGGAACTGTGATCATGGATTTGAGGTTGTAACATGTCACAAGTTGGTTCAATTGAATTTTATTTATACTGCTAACTTCTGGTGATAAGTCAATATTTAGATCTCCCAAAAGATAAACAAATTTATTTTCATTACTAGTTATTTGTAAAACTTGTTCTAATTCTTTAAAATATTTTTTAATTTCGTATATTGGAGGTCGATAACTAACCATCACAATTGAATTTTTAGATTTAAAATTGTTAATGATCTCTATTGCAAACATTTCAAACTTTGGCGAGCCAATGGTATTTAAATCATCTCTTATTCGAAAGGTAGAATCATTACAGACATAGAAACCAACCACTCCACCGTGTTTGTCATGACGATTTTTGTCTACATATCTATATTCATCCATGCCAACCAAACTTTCAGTACGTTCGTTTAACCAGCTTTCTGTTATCGCAACTACATAAAATTTGATGTGACTGTTTGACAAATAGCTTTCTAATTCATCGGTTTTGTTGACCAAACTTCTTATGTTCAAATGCATTAAGTTGAAAAACATACTGCTATCAAGATCTTTATTTATTAATTTATATTCATCATTCAACGTCTTAAAATTGTCATACCTTTTACATGTAGTTTGCTTGGGGTTTAAATTGTCTTTTTCTTCATCATCACTGCTGTCCTCATCATTATCAACATGTTGTTTATCCACCTTTTTTTGTTTGATCGACAATTGCTTCTGGTTTCTTATTGAATTGCCACTCGCGTACTATAATGTGCTGGGGCATTATGTCAGGGTCTTTCATTTTCTTAGAATCAGAGCTATCGATGCAAACTCTAAACGTACTGGATTCTTCTTCATCTGTTTTTTTATTCTCAGTTTGACTATTATTATTGTTATTGACGTCGGCTGTAGAAGCTGGTGCCATTTTATTAAGTTGTTTGAGTATGGGATAACAGGAAACAACATGGATACCATTGTCGGTTAGGTAGGCCATCACATCATTTCTGTGGCACTTGCTGACATTGCTTAAACAGAACACAGATTTTTTCATTAAGATTTTATCTGCCTTCAGTTTGCAATCATTTGAAACTTTTTTACCGATTATTTTCATAGCTGTCTTTTTTCCAGTTTGTTTGTTGTTTGTTGGGTTGTTGTTGGTTTCTCCTGTTTGTTTGTTGTTTGTTGGGTTGTTGCTGGTTTCTCCTGAGTTGTTTTGTTTCTCACAATTGTTGTTATTTTGACGTGATTTTTTTCCGTTTACAGTTGAGAACGGGGTACCGTTGTCTTCTGACTTTGCTATGTCTGACCACAGAGAACTACTGACATTTTTCTTTTGTCCTTCCTTGTTTATCATTTCAGTATTGTAGTCACTTACAACATTAGAATTTAATTTATTTTTCAATGTATTTACTTCTGGTTTATTAATATCAGCAGTTTTAATAACGTTTTTTAATGAAATAATATCAGCTTTATTACTTTCAACAGTTTCAATAACTTTGTTAAATTGCACCTGTTGTTTGTGCAATATATCTTTTAATTCTAGTTTGATAGTTTCAAAGTTCAATGTTAACAAATTTTCAGACTTTGGGACTTTATTTAAATTACAACTAACAAATAATGGACATTTGTCCCAACATTTGTTTTCTTTCAACTGTTTAATTAACGATATACATTCCAATATTTTCTCAATTTTCATGTTACCCCGCGACTGCAATTTTTCACTTTTTTCATTTTTAAAATTATTTAATTCACTTTTTAGCAATTTAATTGCATTTACAATATCCTCATGAATATAAAATACAGATATATTATTAATAAACGTTTCATTCTCAATTAAATTCCAATTATTTTCTAAATAATACAGGAACTCATTTATCACAAGTGACCTGGACGCCATTTTTTTTGTTTACATACATACATACATACATACATGCATACATACATACATACATACATACATACATACATACATACATACATACATACATACATACATACATACATACATACATACACGTGCCGATGTGGCGCTGGGGCGGACGAGTTTGGGCACCACGGTTTGGTTTGTCGCCTGGGTGGGGGCCGTCAACTACGTCACTCAGCGCTAAACGATTACATTTGTCGGCTCTTCTCCAAGGCTTCAATCCCGGTTCTCAAGGAACCATCCGGCATTTCTGCGCATGATGGTAGGCGCCCGGACGGATGCACGCTAATACCTTGGAGAGCCGGCAGATGTTTGGCGTGGGATGTTACGGTCCCTGGCACCCTCGCCGAACGATACGTAAACCTGACAAGTAAAGAATGCGGTTTGACCGCGGCCAGGGCAGCGGACGAGAAAATGAAAAAATATGGGAACGCCCTCCCCTCGATGGAATTCTTGCCAATATGCATCGAGGTTTCTGGCCCGATGGACCCCAACACCCTTAAATTTCTTAAGGAAATATGCAAAATGATCAGCGTCAGATCAAGCGACAGCAGGGAACTGTTTTTCGCAACTAACCACATTTCGTGCTTGTTGCAGCGGTTCCTGCTTGTCTGTGTGCTTGAAAATATCCAACTGAATGCCGACATGTGCAATTAACGACAAATCAAAGTGTTAATCCATTTGTTACTTGATGTTTGACGGTTCAGTGTCACTCATCATGTTTTGGTTTTAACATACATACATACATACATACATACATACATACATACATACATACATACATACATACATACATACATACATACATACACACATACACACACGCACACACACACACACACACACACACACACACATACATACATACATACATACTTGTCTTTGTTGTAGCCTTCGTCGCTTTTTGAGTTTGGCGTTGGAATGAGAAGAGGAACGACTCCACTCTTCAACTCCTGAAACAAATGTTTCAGTTGTCTTGTGTTAGTTTTAATACCAAATATGCTAGATCAGAAAAATTGAGAACAGCTGAAAATCATCATTATTAGTTTCAAAATGTAGTTAACAAAAATGTTATCAAGTTATTATGATGGCGAGTTAGCTCAGGCGATAAGTGCCATGTCTTGAGTCGCTCTTATTGCGCAGCGACCTGGTTCTAACACTAATTGTTCGAAATTCAAAAATATAAATGTACATCCTCGTGTAATACAGATGTTCGGTTTTAGCGGCATTAAGACGATTGCATAGAAGTAAGCGTGGAACGATATGTAAACAGCAGCTCGTCAGAACTACACAACAAAGAAAAATCAATATAACCATTCTAACAACACGATATAAAAGTGTTTCATTAACAGTTGACAAAACATCGTGCTAGGATGAATAATGTGCATACGTATGTTTAAATAAATATGGATTCTGTCAACTTGAACGATTTTAAAAAAGTTCAAGCTGGACCATCTCCGATTTTTATGAAGTAATTTTAAAATAACAAAAAACATTTTGCTATAGATTTTGAGCTACACTGCTTTGAAATCGGTGGAATTTTCCAAAAAATTCAACTTTTTCAAGATTTTTTAACAAAATATTTTTAGATTCGAGGCAATGGTTTTTATTTGTTTTATTACAAAATTGTTTTATTGATATCAGAGAAAACTTCATCAAGATATGTCGGCTAGTTCAAGAGATATAGCGTTCTACATTGGCAACAAATTTTGAAAAAAATCGCTCAAACATTTGAGAGTGCTGTCACAAAAATCTTCATAACTTGAAAACTAATTGAAACTCATTAAGGTGGTTACTGTTAAAATTAAAAAAAATGGAGATGGTCGGGCATGGACCGTGTTTCAGATTGACAGAGAACGAATGATACATATATTTTCTATCTCGCAAAGCGAATCTCACGTGAAACAAACCTCACAAATTTGTGTGATGGTGTCGTCAAAAACCCCACCCGCATCATCTGCACCCTCTCCAATTAACTGCACCTTCCAGGCGCGAGCTGGCAGCCTCAAATCAGCGGGGTTTAAAAGTAAAACCTGTTGGCTGACTTGCTTATAAATCATCCTGTTCGTCTTTCCCCTTGCAAAGAGTGTAAAAAGTTAGCCCCATTTAAGGAAATATCAAAATAAATTTAATAAAAAACATTTCTGTTGGTAATGATATGGCGGTAGTTAAGAACAAGGACGTGGTAGTAAAAAACACATTCTGTATTAAAATGGTGCCAGTACAGATACACCGAAATAAGACAAAATATTGCCAGTACAGATGCACGCACAAAATCTCAGATCAGAGCAGTAGAAAGAAGGCCAGCATACTAACTTTGTTGAAATTCTCTTAACAGTTATGATAGGTCCGAAATTTTTTCCTTGAACCATGGTCCTGCCCAGGTTTCTGTGCAAGGGTTTGATGTGAACACGAGGCATCAGCAGCTTGCGAATCGAAGAGTGGAGCATGCAGTTGGGTTCACATCCAAGATGCAGCAGACGCTTCAGGTTGTAATTTGTATGACATTGATTGATATCAGCGGGAGCTTCACAACAGGTGGTTATTATCAATTACAGAGTTTGCAAAAAAAGTTTTTTGCAATTTTAATATAAACACTGTTGCAGGTTGTCAGTTTCAAAATATAAGTTTATTTATCCACAACTATTATGAAGGTAAAATGGATTTAAAAAATTGCATTGTTACTGGTACGGAAACTTTTTCGATATACTTCTGAAAAGTAATAACTAATTAAAAATGTTGCCATCTTACTGAACATTTAACCGCTTTTAACAACTAGTGCTAACTAATGATTTTGAGCACTAACTACAGCTTATCCGTCAATATTTTGGCTTAATCTTTTTCACTGAAGCTCCTTCGTATGCACAAGCACAAGAATCATCTCGGTTACTTTTTTACAAAAAGTATATCAATCCTTATGCAATACTTTCTTTGAGCGTGAAACAATATGTAAGCGGCGACGAGCAAAAAATTATGAGAAGAGTATATCTGAATGAAACCTGATTGAAGGAGAGATTGAGAAATCTCCAGGAAGTGGACACAAGATTTGAGAAAAAATTGATGACTTTGAACCGGTCAAAAACTATTTGAACGGGCAAATCTTTGATGGAGCCATAGAGGGATGGAACGTGCGATGGACAGCCGACATAACACAAGGACTCCAACTTGTTGTAGGAAGTGTAGGTGTGCTGGTGGGCGGCAGGGGTAGTCCATGCACACGAGTGCGTCCTCCCCGCTGAGATCTACGTTTTTGATTCGTCGTCATTTTTACAAAATCACCATCAAAATGAAATCATCGTCATTAGCAAGAAGTCAGTCATCATTAAATGGAAATTATCGTCGCGAAATCTGAATTATGCATATTTAATGCCATCATTTGTTGCTTAATTAACGCAGAACAAGAAACAAAAAAATTATCTAAAACTACCAAATCAATCTCAAACAACTGGACTGAATTTTTTGTATAAAAATATAAAAATTAAGCTAACGATAAATATAATAAATACCAAAAGTAGCAAATACTAATCAATGATTATAATAAAAATCTCTGTCGACCATGAGTCATGAACCTGTCGAACGCCGGCTCGAATTCAGTTTAGTAATTCATAATTAAATGCAAAAAAGACAATGACTCCACCAAAAACGAAATTATTAAAAATATGTCGGACAGAGCAAACCTGTTGCAGAGCATCTGGCAAGCCAGGAATGATGGTGGGTTCCAGCACATGCGAGTTGCCGCTGATGCCCACCTGGCCATCTGAATTGTTGCCCCAGCCAAACACAACCCCACTCCTGCTGAGGGCTAACGTGTGTTCCGAGCCGACCGACACATCTTTTATTGGGGGCAGATTGCATAGTTGTTGGGGTCTCAGGAAAAAGGATAACGACTTTGAACCTGCTTCTGCTGGCTGGCCCGTGAACTTATCTACGCAAATAAATCAAACATCAAAAAGAGTCTTAATAAAAATATTAGCCAATCAAAAGAGGCGTTAATCAAAAACTATCTAGCAATTTAGCAAACTATCTAGCAATGACAATCTAGCAATTTCAAACGTTACAAATTTTTATCAGCAACAAAACCTTGTCCCCACGTTAAGACTTCTCCATTCTTGGTGAGTGCCACGCTGAACTGCGATCCACAGGCCACTTTGACCACTCCGCAGCCCACAATCTCCTCAATCAAGGTGGGCACGCTCTTGTTAGTCACGTGACCCAACCCCAACTTCCCGTGATCGTTATCCCCGAACGCAAAAACATAATTACTTTCAGTTGACACACACAAGGTGTGGTTCAGCCCACATGAAACCTAGCACGATGGATGATAATTGGGGGGAAATGAAGAGCGAGAAAACAATACAACAATTGTATAAAATGTAACACACGCACGCACACACACAAACATACATATACATAAAACATAAACATACATATAAACATAAAAGAAAATAAACAAGTCACCAACATGAGAAATCTTAAAATTTTGAAGGAACTGCACTCGCTCCGGAATTTTTTTATTGCTCGTTGATCCATGTCCCAGTCTGCCATAATCGCCGTTACCAAACGTTAGCAACTTGCCATCACTCGTCACAACAGCACTGTGTTTGTAACCCACACTTACCTGATCCAATTGGTGGTTGGCTGTTATTAGCTGACGAATAAACTAAAATTTTGTCTTCACTTAGAAAATTCCAGATCACTTGAAACTATGAATGTTAACGTACTAGTTTTCTTCGCAAAAATTAAAACATTTAAATCAAAAATAAGAATATTAGATTACGATGGCTCTAATGAACATTAAATAAGACTTCTCAACTTAACATTTCAACATGATCAACCTTCTTGAAAACATTCGGTGATAAAAAAACCACTCAAGTTAAAGACATTATCGCCTCGACTAAATGTAGAAAGTGAGCGAACCAGCGTGAGTAAGCACACAGCAGCCACAGACGCAGACAACACGACAGAACGTGGCAGATAAATAATCATACACGAAGAAAACAGAGCAAAATAGAAGAGAGACGTGCACCTGGATGACTTCTTCTCCCTGGAGTGCCTCAATTAATTTCGGTCTACGCTGTCTGTCGCTGTTCCCATGACCCAACTTGCCGTAATCACCATCCCCCCAGGAGAAGACTTCTCCTGCATTTGAAATTTTCAAGTAAAAAAATTCTCATTATCCACAAGCAGCGAGCAAGACTTTAATTATTAACTAATTAAATTTGCCCCGCTAGTTTCTTCACGTGCGCACTGTTATTTGACAAGCTGCGATTTTTTCAAACAACAAACTGCAAGAATCTTGAAATTATTTAACATGCTCGATGATTGCGGCCAATACAACATACTAAAAGTGTTTTCGTGATTGAACGGCGAATTTCTATTAATATATATTAATAATTCCAAAACGAATGGTAAATATGTAATTAAAATTAATTAATTTAAAAGAAGAAACCAAAATACTAACCAGTATCAGTGAGAGCCATGGAGTGACCATCCGATCCAACGGAAGTGACCACAGATGTGATGACATAACCTGAGCATCAAAAATATTCATTGTTAACAAATAATTTTTTGGAAAAATCTTAAAATTATGGAAAAAAGTTTTAATTTATTATTGAACATTAAAACCTTCAATAACAAACATTCATTAAAACGCCTAAGTAAGAGAACAAATATCACATAACATCCGAATAAAACGATAAAACGTTATATAATATATTACACTTCGGACCTTGTAAACTTGAAATCAAAGTGAGCACAGGCAGGTCATCCGAGTTACCCTGGCCCAGTCTGCCATAACTTCCCTCACCAGACGCCAGCACCAATCCATCGCTTTGCACGAGGAATGTGCAGTTCTGACCACAAGCTATCTGGTGTGGTTAAAGGCAAATAGACTTTAATAACGGCATATGCAATTTTTACATATTTACAATAAAAAAAAGTCGAAATTTATTTGTGTGTAAAAAGAGGAACTAATTTTATAAATTGGAATATTAGTCAGTAGAAAATCGAAAAAAAGAGAAAAAAACCTGAGCGGCCTTAGCTAGTGATTCGATGGAAGCGGGGGGTGAAGGTGTGGAGGCTGTGGAGAGGGGGCTGAACCTGCACGTGCCCCACATGAAAGCATCACACTTGCTCTCCATCTTCCAGTCGTATGGTCTCGAGGCGATCCATTGCATGATCTCACCATCCATTTCGCTCGTCCATTTTGAGTTGTCCTGTGTTTTCAAATCAATACAAATGTACCAGCGCATCGAGCAATGGCCTACTTACTGCTAGACTCAAGAGAACCTACCCTTGAAAGAACGTTGATACTGTCGGTGCCAGGAAAGAGGGACCTGCAGATGAGGGACTTTGCACCTGCAAGCATGGACCCCAAGTTGAACAACCACTCCCACTCACTTCTTACTTTTAGTAGTCTTTTTTTATCTGATAAAAAATCATATATAAACATTGAAAAAATCGCCAGCAAACAGCACGACGCTGAGCAAAGCTTGTAGTTATTTTCAAATTCATCCCAAACAAGCGTATCCCAACAGAAGCAGTGAAAATCATTGCATTATGACCAGCCGGGCAATGATCCAGAGTTGCGTGACACTGTGCAGAGGTATCGTCCTCAGCGCCATCCATCATCACCGTGACGATTATCTTGCACATTTTTTATCCCCATTACTATGAGCGGATTGCACTAAAGTAGAAATGATTGAAACCTGGCCCCAGCAAAGTCTTCAAGATCATTTTGTTTTACAAGTTCTAACTTTTAAAAATTTTCAACATAAGCGTTTATTGAAACAAAATCTTTTCTTACAAACGATACATCTTTTTTTGTGAAATGATACATTATGTCAGAAAAAAACCCAGCTACTTTTCATCATAATAATCTTTTAAACTTGCTCTCAACAATTCAATCAACCAGTGAATCACTTTCTTTGACGTAACATTCTTCTACACATTTTATTTACAGTATCCAATTTCTCTTACAAAACAAAATCATTGCGACGCTGTCTTCATTCCATTAATTATCATGAACAATGATAACGTTTCTAATGATAACGAACATAGTTTCCAATCATCATTTCGTAAAAAACCGCACACTCAACCATTCAACCAACTATTAGTTAACTCGCAACCAACCGAGAGACAACCAGCAACCAACCAAGAGACAACCAGCAACCAACCAAGAGGCAACCAGCAATCAACCAAGAGAAAACCAGGAACCAGCCAAAAGACAACAAGCAACCAACCGAGAGACAACCAACAACCAACTAACAATTACTCACAGAACCAACGAATATCAGGGCGAAATTACGTACTAGTAGTTAAATAGGCATGGTCCCACGCTACATTGATCAGGTTCGATTTCAAATATCAACGCGCCTATCATATGAAAAAATATGTGGTTGGAATTTCTGAGATATTTCAACAACACTGAATAACTTATAATCAACCGACCAACCAACCAACCGACAAACCAACCAACCAACCAATCAATTAACCGACCAACCAACCAACCAACCAACCATCAACCAACCAACCAATTGACCAACCGACCAACCAACTAACCGATCGACCAACCAATTGACCAACCAATTGACCAACCGACCAACCAACCAATGAAGAGAAGAGGATGACTAGATGAATATAACAACTCAAGCAACTTCATCTCAACAGCCCAAGTTGCAAGGCAGCGCAAGTAGTTGCTGTGAAGCAATTGGTTGCCGGACATCACGTGATTCTGCGTAAATCGTAAAAACAAACTTTACTTTTTGATAACAACTTTTATCACCTCTTTGAAAACAAATTCAAATTTTGAAAACCGCCATTCAACAAGCGTTACAGAAAGTATTAGAAACAAATGATCAATTGTGAATATAAAATATTTTTCCACAACGGATGTTTATTTCGTCGGCTTTAAAAACAAATGAAGAGTGTAGTGATCTGACGAGTATAATTACTATTGATTTCTTATTAAAATATTTATTCAATCAGTAATTTTGAAAAATGAACTATTAATTAATTAATTAATTAATTAATTAATTAATTAATTAAATAATTATGTTAGTGTACAAGTATGTGAATCTTTTATGTTCTGCATGATGTGTTTGTTTGTAATTTTGAATTTGGCATAGGTACTGAATGTTACACATTATCTTTTTTACCAATAATAATAACAACAATAATAATAATAACAATAATAATAATAATAACAGAAAAGTTGAAACGCACCTTTTCGTACGCATACTGGCTTTGCAAGATATCAGGCAAACTGCGAAGTAGCATTGAGAGGAACGGTGTTCGCCTGCAGCCGACGCTGATGTGTCTCGCCTTGAGATGAGACCTGCAGGAGGCAAATACCAGGTTCCTGGCTGCGTGCTCATCTATGCCCTCTGCCACTATCAAGTTCTTCATTGCGTGGTTTCGTTTTCACAGAATTTCGTCGAATTTGAATTGATTGCATACATTTGGAAAAAGTTTCAAGTACACATTAAATTGATGAAAGTATTAAATAAATGAAACCAACAAAACTTCATTGAATAACAACCGGTGACTTAGAAAAGATGAAAGCGAGTTTTTGATCACGTGACCAAGACAATCCGGCCACCGATCCACTTCCTGTCCAGGTGTGAAGCAGTGTGCCATTCTGTAAAGAAGTTGTGTGTTGGTGATGCGAAGGAGTGAAGATGTTGGGTGTTGGTGATGCGAAGGAGTGAAGATGTTGTTTGTTGGTGATGCGAAGGAGTGAAGATTTTGGGTGTTGGTGATGTGAAGGAGTGAAGATGTTGTGTGTTGGTGATGCAAAGGAGTGAAGATGCTGGGTGTTGATGTGTGGAAGTGATGTTGTATCCATATAAGTTTCCACGTACGCATACCCTCTCTACAACGTCGTTTAAATAAACTCTTTCGGATTAACTACGATTTATATATAAAAATTCTTTGGCTTTATCATTTGGATGCTTCAAAATGTTGTTAAAACAAGAAAATAAATGAGTAATTCTGAAAAAACTGGATTGTTATAAATACAAAATACTTCAATTACAATTTGAGAATACAATGAAACTAAATTTTACACAACTCGGATCTAGCGTGCGAGTGTGTGAGAGATGGAGGCGAACACGAAGTAACTGACCTGCGGCGACCAGAGGTTCAGCCACCCCCGGCTGCAGCCTGTGCCCAGAAACCATCCACACGACGAAAACGCAAGGTAGCTGATGGAGGTTAGGTGTCCTTTCAGGGAATACGTGGGACCTGAACTCCCCGGTGAGTTTGCAGGCGCAGCCTTCACCAAGAACGAATATTTGTGTCGATGTCAATAAAAATCAGTGATAAAAATATTAATTCGAATTCAAAACAAAATTTATTTTTGTTCAGTAAACACCTTTCAATAACTAAACAACAATTGGTAGTGTCACACAAATATTCATAACATGAAAAATAAATGAAATACTTATACCTTTATACAATTTTAATTTCACTACAATATGGCGTTAAAGTGTCTTTCAGTGGAAGATATCAATCGGGAATGGTTGAGTGCAGGCCATGGTGCAAGTTGGCAGATGCATTTTTATCTTATTTTGCCAATGAATTCAAATAATAAGATCAAACAACTGCACAAAACTGTTTAAAATTTCAACTAATTGAAAAAATTCATTCTAACTGTCATCAGAGTGTCGGAAGAACTTCGAACTATCCAAACAGTCACAACTCCATCCGCTTGTCCACTGCGGGTTTCAACAAACGATAAAATTACAAATAAACATATTGGCAAGTCTGCTTATACATTATCTAGTCAATTGAAAAAAAACTATCTGCTTTTCAATGCTGAACGATATGTCCGACGTAATGTAGATGAAAAAAAGTTGAACTTACCAAGCAAGCATGCTGAAGACGTCATCACTGCAAGTGTCCGTGCACGTTTGCTCGTCATTCCTGCTTTCCACCGTGCCGGTGAACCACTGGACCGCCACAACAGCAGCACCAGTCCCGGAAGGCAACTCCAGCACGGAGCAAGGTTCGTCGTCCTCACTGCACACTCCATCGTCCATCGATGCACGCTGCCTGCCAGGGCGACCGACCAAGTTGTACACCACGCCACTTGGCCTGCCAGTGCAATTTTTGATGTCCCTCATAAATACCGACCCCTTAAACTTCCACACTTTGGCCGAAGCTTGACCGCAAGTGAGCAGATACGCTCCAGAAGCGTCCCAACACATGTCATTCAGAGAATTCTGTGTTTCAAAAACAAATCATCGTTCAACTGCAATTAAAAATTAACAAACTCAACACTTAAAATCCTCTCCAGATTATTCTGTCGATTAAAAAATCAATCATTAAATCGTTATTCATTCAATGAACCAGCGGTTAAAAAGATAACTAAAAGCTCATCATAAGAAACAACTAAGAAGAAGGAGCCGACCACATGAGCCGGCACGACGACGACGGGCACAGCCTGCCTGAGATGCAAGAGGTGGAAGGAGCCATCGGAGTACGCAGCTACGATTCGCACGTCGGTTTCGTACAACCAACTTATCCTCTGCACGCTGGCTGTGTGGCGGTGGTGATGAAGATTGCAACGTTCGTCAAAATGTTCAAACGTCATACAAAATTCAAAACTACATAAACCAACACGCACCGTACAATAATGTAATGAGGCACTAACCGTTACATTTGCCGGAGAGTCTGGTGACAACGTGATCATCATCTTCGCCCTCCCTCACCTCAACCAGATCCACCGAACCATCTTGCTTCCCAACCACAAACTTCAACACGTCACCATACGCAAACCGGTAACAACTCCCATCCTCTTTAGCGTCAGTCTCCTCATCATCACCATCATCGTCTTCCTCCTCATAATCATCATAGCCATCACTTGCACTCGACTTCCGTTTCTTCAGCTTCATTCTTCTCGTGGGCATTGAGATGGCGGTTATCAGTCTGATGGCAATGTGCAGAGGATCTCTTTCATCTGGAGGCAAGCGTGCAAGCATCACCAGCTACTTATTCGCTCAACAGATACGTCCTTCTAAAACTACTTGGTCACTACGTTAAAATTATTTTACAATTATTCTTCTCTTGCATTTCTTTGCAATTAACCGCCGAAAATGCCAAACAGCATTTGGGCGAAACATTTAAATGGATGATGCATTAAAATAACAAAAAATATACGACCTAATGAAATAACAATTGTGCATTATTATTATCATTATTATTATTATCATTATTATTTTTATTATTATAACGGCATATACGACCGCAAAAATACGAACATGAAGTGGCAGCTGATTTCGTTTGATGTTGTGGAAAATATATTACAAAGATAACATAAAAGAAACATCAGCAAAACATTTTATTAGTTGAAAGCCAACTGAGGATTATAAGAAAAATTGAAAGTGACGCTGACCTCGAAGGGACCAGACGTATGCAGCTTCGTCGGACGAGCAGACGACATGCGTTGCGTGAATATTGAACGACAGATGTTGCAGGCGAGTGCAATGCTGACTCCCGCCACGCTGAGAGCTCTGCGGAACCAGACAGATGTGCTGAACGTGGGGATAAACGACATTTTTGGAGCCCATGTTCCATATGCGAATTGTTCCGTCTTCAGCGCTGTAGTATTGTCAGCGGTTAAACCGTTTTATTCCCCTTCCATTTTAAATATGTGTAATAGAGGTAATGCTCTTGTTTGATAAACTTATTACATTGTTTTAAATTATATGCAGAAAATTAAGTAGTTAAATATGAAATTGAAATAGATAAGAAATGATACAGAGACCCCTAGCAAGAGCAGAATTAACCTGGTGGCCAGCAGATGTTTCCTGTGGTGGTACACGCAGGAAGTGATGTGACCTTCGTGGCCTTCATACTTATTAGTGCAGCACGAAGGAATGTCAAAATTCAAATCAGCCAAGCAGTTACTGTCATCCTCCTTGCTCGCCTTGTTCTTCTGCAGAGCCATCATCGTGAGGACCAGTTGCTCGGCGAACCATTCTCGCCTGCTCGAATTTATAAAATTTGAAAGACAACAAGCGGATAAGCCATCAACCAGTTTCATAATGGATTCAACACGACTTTTGCAGAACTTTAAAGTTTGAGATTTGGCCGTCATTAGAATGTTTTCTTTTTTCTTTTTCCACGTTTTTGTTTCATCTTCTGAAAAATGTTCGTATAAAACATTAATTTGAGTTTAAAGGAATCAAAAATGTCGAATTTATCAATTGCCGAATCAATTAAAAATTGTGATATAATAATTAAAAAACATTTCAATTAATAATTCATTCTCAAATGCAATGAATGAAACAAACTGGCTGATGGAGTGGATGTGCAAAAAGGTGCAATATGATGCAAACAAGATTGATTACTCGGCCTCTGAATAGCACACAACAACCTGACTAGCATCTTAGTAACCAGAAATGACAAGGTGACTTCTTCTTTATAATTATTCACATCCATCATAGGCCTTCCACTTTTCTTCGAGCCACTTGCAATTCGGAGAAGATTCTTAACAACGTTTAAGAATTATTTAGGGTTTCTGTTCGTTTTAATGGTGTTGTAAAAAAAAACCTTCCAACCATCTTTTTAACATCAATGCATGAAAGTTAATTACACTTTAATGATAAAGTCACCATTAAATGGCGTTTCAAATTTTCATTAGAAAATATTGAAAAATTTGCGTCTAACATAGAAAAGTTGTGAATATGCCCATTACACCGTCATTAAAAAAGTAGGCCTTAAAGAAGTGCGTAAAAAATTTGACATTAGCACCGCTGATATATTTGTTGAAAATAAAACTGCAAACGAACCAACAGAACATGTATAACAAGAAAAGAAATGAACCTGCAAGCAAACGTCTGACAAGGTGTGGAAAGATGAAGGATGAAAAATGACAACATCTTCCAACATTCCGCATAAATATTTCGCTCTCTTGGCATTGTTCAAATTATGGAAGCCTGTACATGTAAATTTCAAAATGAAAATTCAAAATAATAATGAAAATGTAATCAAACAAAACAATATTTATAAAAATTGGCAGAAAATGTTTAAGACATCTTTAGTTTACATCTATCGACGCGTTTGCACAAACAATACAAAACACAGTTACGATGTTCCGTTACAAGGTCAGAACATTCACATACTGTCATGTGAAAAAGAAGAGATGAGAGTAATTAATTATTAATAAATAAGAACGAGATAGACATCTGAGCCTGACATGTTTCATAACTTTCATCATTAACACCTGTAAATGAAAAAAGTGATGAAAAATAATTAGCAGCAGACTTCAGTGATAAGAACATATTGTGGCGGCCAGAATAAGGTAAGTGGCGCCCAGCTGAAATTTTAATACGTTCAGATAATTTGCTTCTTTTACAGCATTAACAATGAGGATTGACCAGATTTAAGACCCAGCAACGGTGAGGTTGTAGTAGATGTTTCAAACGGGTGGGTGGAGTGTAGAAGGGAGTGAGGGGTGAGTGGAGTGTAGAAGATGGGAGTGAGGGGTGAGTGGAATGTAGAAGATGGGAGTGAGGGGTGAGTGGAGTGAAGAAGAATGGAGTGAGGGGTGAGTGGAGTGTAGAAGATGGGAGTGAGGGGTGAGTGGAGTGTAAAAAATGGGAGTGAGGGGTGAGTGGAGCGTAGAAGATGGGAGTGAGGAGTGAGTGGAGTGTAGATGGTGTTAAGTTTTATTATGACAAATTAATATTTTAACATTATGATTTATAATATACATTTATTTTTCTTTGTACCAAATGTTCTTTGCTTTGTATGTAACTTCACTCTTTCCTTTTCTGTTAATCCGGTGGATAATAAACAAGTCGAGAACGTTGCTTAGTTTATTTCTCTTCTTTTAATGTCTTTCAATATTGTATCAATTAATTAAGCAATCTACGTAACAAGAAATTTAACAGGTTATGGGCCCAGAAAATCGGAAGATTCCTTTGTGAAGACTGAAGTGAAGAGAAAGCACGTGCTTCTTCATTCTCTGAAAATCGATATTTTGCCTCTAATTAAAAGGTCAAATTGAAAATACAAGGAAGAAATGGATTTAATAAAAGTGCAAATCAAACACCTAGAAGGCAAAAGTAATTGGTTGAACTGGAAATCGAGGGTTTGTATAATACTACGCGGCATTCCTGATGCAATGGATGTAGTAAATGGCAAATTAAAAGTTCCAGATGAATCGAACGATGACTCAAATAAAGATGAGATAGCAAAATATCAAACTGCTTTGAACAGATTCAATAAAGCAGATTGTAGTGCTATGATTATTGTGTCAACCAACATGACCGATGAAACGTATGAAAAAGTTCGTTCATTCAGTAATGCCAGAGATGTTTGGTTAGAACTTCACAGATTGTATGATGAAGTTAATGAAGATAAAGCATACAACTTATGCATGGAGTTCTTCAGTTATAAAATAGATGAAAGCGATGATGTTGTCACTCGTCACAAAACTCAAGAATCTTTGGAAAGATTTAAAGGTTGAGTTAGGAAAAGATGAAAACATTGACTTGTTGCTGATGTGCCAAATAATTGAAACTTTGCCAGAAAAATATTTTTCATTTGCTGCAAGTTGGAGATTGTTGAACAAGACTGAAAAAACAGTCGAAACACTCACAGATCAACTGTGTAGCTATGAGAGATCTTTGGAAGGCAAAACAGAATGTAATAAAGTATTATTTGTCAAAGCAACAATTAAAAGGTCATCATCACTAAACATGAATGGTCAAAAACAAGATAAATTTGTCAGCAAACCAAAGCGACTGATATGTCATTATTGCAAATTGCCAGGTCACATTGTAAGAAATTGTGAAAAATGGCATTCTGATGGTAGACCAGGAAAACCAATTTGAAAAAAAGATGCCCTAGAGTATACACAAATTAATTTTAGGGAATGTATTTTGTTTCCAAAAATGAGGGGTAAGACTGATAGAACGTTTTGAAAAAAAATAAGGTTATAAAGATGGGATTCGTTTGCTTAAATTGCAAATCGGTCGCAAAAATTTTCCGCTGCTGAATGCATCAAGAGTTAAAATAACAAACGAATTAGAAACGAATAAATTATTAACAAAAACTTGAAGAAAAATTATTTCGAAGTTTATAAATCAAAGAAATTAAAAAGAATATTCTCATAAACAATGTTTAAAGCATAATATATGGAAACATGTACAAACACGTACAAATACTGGCGTTAGTATCAACATTAAATTTTGGACGAATACTTTCAAGAATTTTTAAATATTAAAATGATCAATCAGTCGGTTGGTCGGACAGTTAGTCAGTCAATCATTAATTAACTAATTAATTCATTAATTCATTCATTCATTAATGATCATTTTTAATTCCTCAAAAACTGTTTAGGCCGACGGTCACAAATGTACAGCAAACAAATTTAGTGTATAAAAAGTCAAAAAATATCAAGTAAAATAAAAAATAAATGAGAAACGTAATAAAGAATACAACAGCTTACCCTCATCATCATGACAAGAGGAGTTTGTAGGACTGAAATCATCATCATCAACAACAACATCATCATCATTGTCTTCCTCGTCAACTTCTTTTTGCTTCTTCCTGGTGACCAAGGCCAGCAGTCTGATCAAAGTCTTAACATCCATCAGGCCCACACTCTTCAGGGTTGGCACGATCTGGAACGTCAACTTCCTGTTTAGTCAAAATAACAACTGACCACCACCGAACCAAGAAATCAATCTTTTAAAATGAATGACGAGCAGCTTCAATGACAACGTCAAACAAAAATTATGATAAATTCTGACGAAAACATTAAATAAGCCACTGCAAATTATTATGCACCAGCAGCCAGTTAAATCATAATTAAAAAACTTGAATGAACAACTTGAACAGCTTGAACAAATGAACAACTTGAACAAATGAACAGCTTGAACAAATGAACAACTTGAACAAATGAACAACTTCAACAAATGAACAGCTTGAACAAATGAACAACTTCAACAAATGAACAGCTTGAACAAATGAACAACTACAACAAATGAACAGCTTGAACAAATGAACAACTACAACAAATAAACAGCTTGAACAAAGGAACAACTTGAACAAATGAACAACTTCAACAAATGAACAGCTTGAACAAATGAACAACTTCAACAAATGAACAGCTTGAACAAAGGAACAACTTCAACAAATGAACAACTTCAACAAATGAACAGCTTGAACAAAGGAACAACTTCAACAAATGAACAACTTCAACAAATGAACAACTTTAACAAATGAACAACTTGAACAAATGAGCAGTTTCAATGAATGAATGAACAACAACAACAAATGAACAACTTGAATAAATGAAAAACTAGAATAAGTGAAAAGTTTTAACGAACAACTTGAACAGCAAGAACTTGAAGAACTTGAACAAGAAAAAAATGAACAACTTGAACAGCAAGAACATGAAGGAAAGGAAGAACATGAACGAACCTTGAGCTGAGTACTTTGATGAGTTTAAATATGATCGACCTGTAGATCATGACCTTGTGACCTTCAAACGCTTGCAACAAAGCAAACAATCGAGTAGCTGTGCTCTCGGAAGTGACTGACAACTGATCAGCTATATTAGGGTTGCTTGCACGGTCGGTTACCTTCGATACGACGTTCGAACCTGAAAATGGTTGGCAGACGAACTTGGCATCTTTCATTCCCAGCACATCGTGGTTGGCCCACGTGACCGGTGCCGGAAGATTTCCACTTTCCGAGTGACCAATGAATGAACTTAAAGTTTTTTCTAAATCAGCTCTAATGTCGACGGAAGGCGAACTGGAGTGTGGCTGGGAATCGGAGTCCTCACGACTGTTCTTCAGCGCATCCATGAGAAGTGTTGTATTCACGTCTGTTTTTCAATTTATTAATTTATTCCTTCCATTTCAAAAAGGAACATCGTAATTATCATCACAAAACCAAAAATTGAACACTCCTGTTCCACGACAAAACGTGATAAGAAGCAAATAAATGTTTTTGTTTCTTAAAACTTAGACTCACTATCCTGACGTCCGAAATTTCATTCAAAACTGGCTGACAACAGGCAAGTCACAATCACAAAACTTGTTGAACTTTTTCCAAAATAAAAAACAACTTGCACAATTTATATAAAAAGTTAATTATTCACGTGAGATGCAACTGATCTATGCGAAATTTTTCAACTAATAATTTTTCAAAATGCAAATAATAAATATGAACAGATTTGTACGTGTGTGTGTGTGTGAGTGTGTGTGTGTTACTAATAGTTACATAAGAGCAGTACAAGCAAATTATCACACGGAACTCTAATTATGATATAACTAATTATAGCATGATAAAAAGGAAAACAACCTTTGCCATCTAACTCTTCCTCGGACAGAACACCAACACCTGGAGGAGGAGGAGAATGGCAAATTGAACCCAGCAAATCGGGGGCCATAGAAATGAGATAGTCCAATTCAATGCTGCGCTTTTCATCTTGTGACTTGCTAAGTGGGGAAATGGTGAAAATATGTGTGACAATTTCTCTCATTTTTAAAACTCAACTAACTAGTTATTACGTTCAACGTATCACATGATCAGATCACATCACAAGCACATCCCGTCAGATCACGTCACATCATATACGTGGGCGCCTGTCTCCCCATCGTATCAATAAACTATCAATATCACTTCATCAAATCAACCAAATGGGAATTGATTGAAATGGAAATTATCGGAAGATCTCGCAACAGATCACTGAGTAGGAACAATTATAAAGAAGAAAGTAAGTTAAATAATTCACGGACATAAAAAAACGAATCATACATAGCTGTTGATGAAACAGGTACAATGAAAATTATATAACAAAATTTTCTGCTGTATAAAAATTAGACGTACAAGAATTGAAATTTAATTACAAAATTGAAATATCTTTAGTAAGGTCACGGTGAATTAATTTAATTCAACCTTATAAAAACTTTCAAGAGTTGGACAACTGGATAGAACAAGAATTGAAGCTAATTCAGTTTGCAATGAAACAAGCAAATAAAGAAGAAGCAATAGAACGTTCGGTGCGGATGCAGCAGTAGCAGACTGGTGGGATAGAGGTCAGGACAATAAATAAAACACAAATCAGAAAATGGAGAAAATAAGTAATTTTAGCATATGCTTGATATTCTAAAGCAGAGGTGGGCAAACTGCGACCCGCGAAGCTATTTTATGCAGCCTGCGAGGCCTTGTTCGCAAAAAAAATGTCGTCAGCCAGACATTATGACTAAAAAAAAGGAGCCACAAATCTTAAAAAAATTCTCCCCCGGGTCGAAAAAATTTGCTATTGAAGTACATATGCGGCCCTTCAAAGGCAAAATAGTTCTCAATGCGGCCCACAGAGCAAAATGTTTGCCCACCCCAGTTCCAAAACATTAAAACCATAAAAAACGGAGCAAACTTGACATCGGCAAAATTCTCTCCCAAGTTTGTTTTATCATCTTCGTTGAAATGTTCTTCGTTTTCAGAATCGTAAAGGAAACGCCGCCACTCGAGATAATCCCGATGACACTTGAGGCAGAGGCAGTAGGATGGTTGAGGAGTGGAGGTGTAACCGCATCTGAACTGACTGGCTTGTGATACGGCCTCCAAGTTGTTGTTGATCAGTGCAACACCCATGTTGGCGTAGTCTATAATTAATTGTGGCGAAATGATTTTTGTTTGTTCGACGATGTGCGGCTGCCGAATGAGCCGGAAGTGGAAAAATTGAACTTAGTGAAATTTGTCAAAGTTGGGAAAGTATTTTGAAAATCTACAAAAGTATCATTGGTTGGTTGGTTGATTGATTGGTTGACTGATTGGTTGATTAGTTGGTTGATTGATTGGTTATTTAAATATATATTTATTTCTAATATATAATTTCACGATAAAATATTAATCTCAACATAATAAGACGATTTTTATTATACATAATTTTTAAAACCAAAATAAAACTATATAAGATTATACAAATTATAAAATTTATATTCATCGTGCAGTAGTTCGATCAGTGCTATTGACATTTGCTTTTTGTTACAAACTTTCAGTGTTTCATCACACGAGTCAAACATCTATAAACAGTAATGTATTAAAACCAAATGTATGAGTAGAATCGAGTGTGTGAAGAAACTATAAAAAATTTTTAAGCTTACTTGAACAGCCAGGATGTTTGATTTTGAAGTGAATGATATGGTTGGATATATTCTTTTCACATAACGGACATAGAGTGCCACATCCCTTGAATGAAATGATTTAATTCGTAATAAGAAGTTCATCTTAATTAAATACAATGATTATATGTTGTATTGTGTGCAATTGAACTGCTTATGCATATGTTAATGACTTAACTGTAATGGGTAATACCAGTTAGTCATAATTCTAGTGAATTGATCAACTTTTGTATATATGTGTGTTCTTATTTTTAAATTGATTATAGCATTCACGGTAGTCTTTAAAAGTTTGTGATCTCCGTAAATCCGCACAGTCTGTTTTTTTTCATTTTGTGTTTTTGAATTTTAAATAAATAGAATTTTGATTTATGATTTGATTTGACTTCCTTTCGTGACAACATGGTCGATGCACAATCTGAACAATCTGGATGGCTGGAAGTCATCAGGTTTTTAACTCCATTGTTCTTTTTTTAGAAACTGAGTAGCAGAATATTACCCCTACGTTGATTATTTTGAGGTGTTCAATAACATCCGATGACATACATCTTGTAACAGTGCAGGCGTGAAAACATTTTCAAGTGAGAAAATTTTACTAGCAGAGATATTCGAGATAGCTGGCCTCGAACCGATAATTGTCTTTAATGGCGAAAATTGTTCAGAGTCGGTAGAGTAGAGCACGTTTCCAACTTTTTTTTGTTACATTAATATAATTATTAGTTTCAAATATGCTAGAATGTAAAGTCTGAACGTGGACTTTGCACGAAATCCTCACAAAACTCCTCAACGAATACATGAAATCCTAAAAAAAAACTCTTTCTCAACAAATACATGAAATTTTTACAAAACTCTTTTTCTTACTTTACAAGCCAAAACATTAAAAGTCAAAATGTAAATATAATTATGAAAAAATATGAAAACCGAATGTGTAGTTTTGGCGTCATCTGAGTTTGAATTGGCATCTGCCTCGTCAGGTGCGGCTCTTCCACTATGAACTTCCACGCTACTGACTGCCCGACGTTTATGCACCTTACTGACAAGGTGCTCCTGAAGTTGTCTGCGCACTGATAACAAACCCTCATCAACCTCGCCATCAATTGTCTTCTGGCATCTCACGCGCTCCTCACCATGGCTGTTCATACTCGGTATTCGACTTGCCCTGCTCACTGGAAAATATTTCAATAAGATTACGTAGAACAGACCTGCATCATTTAGTAGCAAGCAAATATAAGTTATTTATTGATACAACAAATTTGATTGAAAGATTAATTGAAATTAAAGACGAAATAATTTACAAATGTTAGCAATATATCGTAACAAAACAATGTAGCATAGGTATTGTGTTGCATAAAAATTGAATATAGCTAACATAATTTGAATCATTCAATGTTAACTCAAATTTAGTAAAAAAAAAAATATAACCATTTATACGACCTGATGAAGCTGGTTTTAAGCCAGCAGGAATTATGTTACGCCCAAGTTAATTCAAAACCGAGTTTCAACTTTAAGAAGCTTTTAAGCTGAATAAAATGTTGACGGAATAATAAAACGACTAACGCAATTGTCTACTCGCGACATTAGACGAATGAACTACGGAAGTAGGAGCATCTTGAAACCTGCTGCCAAAAAACTTTGCCAAAGCATCTTGCCTCAATCTTTTCTCGGACACTGAGCCACCATCAAAATTTGCTAAATCTGAAGCTCTTAATGATCTGTGGTGAATTTATTGATGGAAAAAATGAAAACTGCGCCAAAACGCAATTGGTGATCACAGATAATATAAATGATTCCCGGAATAAATAACAAACAATAAACAATATATTTGAAGTATTTTATTGACTGAAGTATCTACTCACTGGCTGGGAATGTTTTCGTTGTCTTCTATTTCATCGGGATTGTCATTCGGTGGAGCATTGGTCCACTGATGGTTGGCGGATCGATGAAATGGTGCCATGGGAGGGAGGGGATTGTCCAACATCCACACTGCCATGTTTCCAATGTTACTTTCAATGTTTTCTCCCGTTATTCCTGAGTTTAGTTTGTTATTAGATTTCTAGCAGATTCCATCATTCAAGACATCGAATATAAAAAAAAATTTAAACTACTATTTTTGGTTGTACTTTTACTTCGTGACAAGTGAAAAATTGGCGTGATCGTTGTTTCTGGTGCGAAGTTTTCACTGGCGTTAAAATGAAAGATAAACTTTTTGAAAACTTGGTAATGCTAAAATTCAGCAGAAACATGTCACTAGTGAAGTCATGTAGTAAGTTGCCGGGTGAGGTAATAGAAGTTCACGAGCAATGCTAAATGTTGGTAAGAAATTATGTTTACATCGGTATTAACATCCTTAACATTTGTGGTCAGTGCTTTGAAAAACTTTCATTAAATTGATTGCCTTCAATTCATCGTGAATATTTTATGAGAACCTAATTTGATTTTTGGTTGCTCGGCTGTACGTTTTACTTTAGAAACAATTATGGTAAATACCAATTAAATTACATTTAACAACAATCGTAATATAGTGATTTATTAAACGCCAAAAGTTAAGCTGCCTCAGAGGCATCTTGAACCTGCATCGTCTAACGGGAAAGTTTTGAGTTTTTTTAAACTTGCCAGAGAATTGCAGCTTTTTTTGCTGTTTCAGTGGCAGGCCATTTAAAACATGTAGAGCTGCGTGTTGAAATCCTTGACATTGATTTGGCAAAAAGAAAATTAAGAAAATATGATAAAAAAGTGCCGAGGGTTTTTGTCATATTTATGGCGAGGAAAAAAAATTATATAGTTGTGTGAAGTGACTGATTTAAAAATTCCGATTTTGAAGAAAATTTTATAAATATTTCGCCATTGTACTAAGAGCCAATGAAGTTCTTTCAAAAAGTATGATATGTACGACCTTCTGACCAAAGTGGGAACAAAATTTTGTGCCATGATGAAGCTGAAAACAAATTTAGGCGACCGGCTATTACTTTTTGAGACGATTAAGAGGCATGTGCATGCTTAACAATATTATTAAACTGTTGGTGGGGTTAGGGTTATAAATATTTTATATTAGAAATGTTGAATAAACGTCCGAAATTAAGTTGTTCATTATTATAAAATATAAAATTTGAAAAAAAAAATTGAAATTAAAATAGACTAAATATAGATTGATCTTAAAAATTTTGAAACATACCAAGAACATGGATTGCCTGCTTGATCTGTGTTTGGTTGAAACCCATATCATACAAACTTGGCAAGTGCTGAGCAATGGAGGAAGGCAGGTCTTGAGATCGATACGAGGAAGATGGTGCTGCGGTAGTTTAAACAAACTTCCTCTTAACAGTTGATAATTACATATGAGTCACGTTTTAGATTAATGAAAACGACGAAGTATCGGAACAAAACGCAAAAAACTGCAAACGGATTCACCTGGTGGATCTGGAAACAAAGGAAATGATGGCGGAGAGGTTCTAGAAAAAATTTTGAAAAAATAATTCAAACCATATAACATATAGTTTTTATTATATTTCAATAATATTTCATCTGTATTTAAATTAGATCATTAGCAGTTTTTTGTTATTTTTGTTATTTTTGTTAAATCTGAGTGCATTAAGCAAATATTTATTAAAAAAAAAAAAAAAAAAAAAAATAAATTTTGCTCTAAAAACAATACAACGGATACAAACTCCTGCGATGAGCAATTACCAAATAAAATTTAAAATTGATGACGGAACACCAAATAACCTTTTCTGGTTAGCATCATAACGAATTTTAACAGATCTCAGCATGATTGGTGGAGCATAACACACGGCCTCCCTCATGATTTGTCTCCTTCTGCCTCTTCCTACGGAGACACGATTCTCATCGTCAGCACTTCTCAAGCTGCCATCAACCATAACTTTCGCTGAATCATGTGAAGAGTCATTCCTCACAGCACGAGTCCTACTTGCTTCTCTTGAATTTTCCAAGAATGACCTCATAATCCTACCTCTGCCTCTACTTTTGCACACACGATTTTCATTTATTTCAACAGTATTATATCGATCTTCTACAGAACTGTCATAAAAATAAAATATTTCAATAAGCAATAAGAGAGTTTGAAAATCACAGATCGAGAACTTGCACGACGTGATTTTCCAAATAATATATTGTAACAAGAAATAATATATAAAAATATAGCACAGGAAAAACGTAAAATATTTGTTTAGTCCCTAAAAAATTTTTATTAATCAATAAATAACAAAACTGAAAAATTTTTAATAATCAATAACAAAACTGAAAACATAAAATTTAATATTTACATTTGAAGGGCCTTAAGATGAAGAAACCAGATTAAGTTAAAAACATAATTACACGATTTACAGCATATTTAAAACAATGAAACTTTCACGAAGTTTGTGGATATTAAAGCATAGTTGTAATGATCAAATGAGATGGTGATTAGGTGAAAAAAGTTAAATTCTGCCGAATTTAAATATTCAAATTCAAAATGAAAATTCTTAACAAATACTAGATAGAGTTCCGTGCGTGATATTGAAAAAATTAATGACGAATTTGCAAATGCCAACAACAAAATTCTAATCAATGGAGATGAAATTTTGCAAAAAGATTGCACCAATAAAGTTCTTACAAACAATGTAATTGAAGTTATACAGTTAAACATTAACATCAACGTACAGTGTGCTGTTCATATTGCAAAGACATACAGAACACCTAAAATACTTTTAAAGAAACAAACCTGGTTGCAAGATCTGACAAAGTGGTTTTAGACAGAGCGACTGGGAGATGAGGAACCTGGCCTCCTGGTTCTTGCTGCTCCGATGAATGCTCCCCACTTTCATTATTAAATGACCTCAACCTAGCGAACACACGCTGCAGTACTGTGCGAATTAATATTGTAGATTTATTTAATTAATATTTTTGAAATTTCAACAAATATTTTTATCATATTCTGTTAAATCGAATTACTCTAAAAACATCTTCGCGTGTATCCTCATAAAAGTTTATGATTTAAAAAAAATGAATAGATAGCTTGAAGACGGTAACTCCGCTTTTATTAATGGATAAATAGACTCAAAATTTTAAAAACTAAAATGAGGACAAATATAAGTGAAATCAAACAAATGATAAATAAGACCAACAGTCCAAGCTATTCTGCGGTGGTTGCTCCTTGATGTAACCTCTGGAGGCATGCATGTATGTCATAATCATGACACGTTCGAGATCAGATACGCTCACTTGATCTCCGTAGAGAAGGGGATCCAGAGATAACTTTACAATATTTTTGTAAACAAACTGCAAAGCTTCAATCAACGTGGTTGTACGATTCAAGTTGCTGTTAACTAATGGAATGTCATCATCAAAAATGTTTTGATTTAGTTTAGGATAATATTGTGGTGGCTGATAGTCTTCAGAAGAATTTTGCTGCGGAGGCAAAAAGCCGTGTTTCGACTGTTTCACATGTTGGTGGTCGTGAGGATGTGACCGCCTCTTTGCATGAACATAATAAGTGAACTCGTTACCAGGGCCTAGGTCATATATCTCACTGGAACTCTCAGAACTGACCAGGCGTTGTTTGGTTGATTCATCATCGAGTAACAACTCCATAGACTTAGCCGATGTTAGAGTTTTTTTGTTTGAACCCTGGAAACATTCCTCAATACCACCAGTACAATTTTTTTTCAATTCATCGTTGGACTCCTTGCTGTCTTCATAATACTCTTGACCATTTGCAATGAGACTGCACATTGACTGCAAGAGTGATTGAGTCAGGTCATCGTTATCCAGTAGGGCTTGGAGACATTTGAGAGAGCTGATCTGTAAGGACAGCACCTGGTGGATCACCATCTCAACGTTCCCTTCCTCATTATGTACATCTTCCTTCTCGTCCAAAAGAGGATTCTGATCCCTTTCGTTCAAATTCAAATCATGTTCTTCCCTTGAACTGCAAGTGGCAGCGGTCATTTGCTTCCAAATATTATTAAATTTGTTCAGTCTAAAGAAACTGCAATCTGTTAAACGTTTACAATTTTAAAATTTTATCATTGATGATAAATCGCTAACGTAATTTTTACAAGTGCCTAATTTTTGAAACTCAATGCAGTGTAAAAAAATTTTAAGTGTGAAATATTTAAACAAAAATTTGATAATTTTAAAAATAAACTGGTTCTAGTTTACCAGACGTTTACGCTCTATGATAAAATATAGATAGACGCTAATTTAATAAATGAATGTGATTGGTAACGCCATTGTAGGTGAGCAAGTAAACATTGACAAGAAACAACAAGTGTAATCATACCCACCGTGTTTGTAATGTGTACGATCTGTTTCGTCCTACAAAATTAAATGTAGCAGTATTTATTGCTAACAGCCGTAAAATAAATATTGAATGTCACTGCAATGACCTGGTTTGAATGCATTTGCTCGAAGACAAACGTATGCCATGCGTTTATAACGCGGTGCGTGCGCGTACGTACAAATGTGTACGCGCACGCACAGTTTACCCCAGCTGCTTCACAAAGAAAAAACATTTGTGGTCATATTTTTGGTTTTGAGAAATAATAAAATTTGCAAACATATTTCAGTAGAACAATAATGAAATGATGATGGTGGTGGTCCTGATGTTGATGATGACGACAACGATGATGATAATGATGTTGATCATGATGAAGACATGATGATAATGATGTTGATCATGCTGTAGACGGTTCTGAATGGTTGTTAATGCCGGGGGTGGTGATGGGGATAAGCTCCCATCATCTATAAAATGCTCCCATATGGCAAGCGTCTCAAAGAGCCTCTGACAACCAAGCCCAACTTCTGGCCTTCACGCGGCAGAACTGTTTAAACTAAAAGGAGAAGGGGCGAAGGCAAATAACTGGCGCCATAACCAGTTGCTTCGGGCAGGTGAAGCTCGTTAGCCTTGGTCGGCTATTTACCTAGGAGAAGGCAAACTCTGACTTCAAACCTCCGCTGCCTTGCGGCATACCTGTTCATGGGAAAGGCTATGGGAGCAAATCCAGACAGAAAACCACACTCCACCACCTGAGTTGCGATCCAGTAATATCAGGTGCCGGTCCAAAGTCCGGATAGAAAGGAATGGTTGACAGGAGCTTGCTACACTGTCGTAAAAACGCTAATAACACGATGGTAGTCCAAACAAACTGGAAGCATTCGAGATGCATTGTTATAGAAAGTTGCTGGGAATCAGTTGGAGACAAAAGATAAGAAACGATGCCATGAGAAAACAACTTGGAAGACAAAAAACTGTGTATGAAAGTGTCAAGGAAAGAAAGCTGGGTATCTTTGGGCACATCTGCAGAATAACAGACGACAGACTGATCAAAAAAGTACTGATGAGAAAGAGGGGCTGGAAGAAAAAAGTTGGAAGACCTGTGAGGAAGTGGATGGATGATATCACGGAATGGACGGGGGTTAGAACATTGGGCTCAATGAAGATGGCGAGGGAAAGAAAAGAATTTTGGAGAGATAGAAGAATACCATCGGCCTCAACGGTCCCTTAAGGGATTACAGAGGATCATTGAATGAATGAATGAATGATGAAGACGATGATAACAGTAAGAGAAAGAAGCAACTAAATAAAACTCGAGTTTAAAGAAAAGAAACAGCCAACTTGACCAACCTGAGAGTAGGAAATATCCAAATGAATTTTGTCATGCTTGAACGTTGCCACGTTGAATAACTCAATCAACAAATCTCCGTCTATCGATTCCAACTTGTTCACTTGAAATTTAATCTGCTCAACGGGTATCAAGTTCTCTGCAGACACATCACTAAATAATAATAATAATAATTAAAACTCTTTTATTACAACCAAAGCAAATTATTAAATCAATAAATGAAATAAAATTAAAATTAAATTCAACGTACAGTATAATAAAACCACAATGCTCATTATCTCGGAAAAGTGTCCGAGGTAATCTATCTAAAAATGGTTATTCAGTGGCATACGACGATTTGATAATCGAGTTTATTAGTTTATCCGGTAATGAAAAAGGCCAATCAGTTTTAATTGATGACAAACAGTATTAAAAAATCCAATCGAAGTAATTTCAAATGTTTTTAATGTAATAGAACAGTTTTTATAGGATGTGTTCGAGCACGATTTCAGATTCGTCTCGTGGCACACCGTCAATTCGATGACGTCTATTTTTTAGTCGTGCAGAATGGCAATGTCTGATCGGAGAGTGTTGAACAGTTGTGCCATCGGTAGGACTCCAATCGATACTATATCTGCAAATATTAGGCAGTCCTTAGAACGACATGCCATCAACCCGTTAACTATTTCTGATAGGATTTTATTATGTCTCTCTGTATATCTTGCCAGGGCCGCTACAGATTCATTATGTGATTGTTTGTCTGTTGCGCACTGCAAGGGGACATAGTGCATCCTGTGTTTTACCCCATCTGTGTAAATTTTACGTTGGCCGGTAGTTGTTGAATGACATATTTTCTGGCAAACCTGTAGAGCGTTTCAGGAAACGTATCTTATTTCTTAAACCAATGAGTTATTTGAAATGAGGATATTGTCGCTGTCACAGATTTGCTAAGGGTATCTTGACTACGAAGAAAAACAATGTGATTCCAACATGCATCTATCCGGGTTTTTTCTAAGCATTTTAGCGACTGAGATGTTAAGTCCGATTTCAAAAGAAAGTTGTCGAACATTTTGTAGTCTATTCCTGTTTCCCATCAAAGACATCGAATTTCAGTATTTGAATTCGTTTTAAAATAGTTGTGGAGTTTCATTTTCATTTTCAGCGCAGAGTTCTTGAGTGAAACAATATTTCGGCCTACAATCCTCAATGGTGGACCCAATATCTCTAACACACAACCGCTGATTGGCATTGTTAGCCAATTTCTGACTGTTTCTATCACTAGGTTGTCCAAAGCACTAACGATCAATGTCATGGAGAAGTTGTAGCTCCATAGCTCAAATTTTAATTGTGAAGGGATGAATCTCCGTAGCTCAAATTTTAATTGTGAAGGGATGAATCTTCGTAGCTCAAATTTTAATTGTGAAGGGATGAATCTTCTTAAAATTTGTAACTTCATTTGTGCCGGAACATCAAAATCAGTCGTGATCTTCCGCAGCCGTGACAACTTGGAAACCATTTCTTCTTTGGCTATTTATTGGATCTTTCAATTCCGAATCATATGTTTTACTTAGGTATTTGAATCCAGATCCCAGTTTCACGACCAGAATGTGTATATTGTATATTGTCAATCTAAGTAGAAATTGATCATATGAACCCTCTTTCTTTCTCATTACAAACACGCAACATTTGTCAACCCTCATTTGATTCCCTGACCACTTGTACCAAGCCTGATTTAAGTCGATTTTTGAGCATCTTTTGAGTTACCTGGAATAACAGCTGAGTCCTCTGCAAACTGTAGCCATGATCTAGATTTTACCTTCCACGTTGGCCCCCATAGATAACCACATTGCCTAAATTTTGTACTCAAATTATTTTGGAGATTGTTATAATAATTAGATGTTTTATATTCTTGGATTTATGACATTTAAATGGTTTTCAAAAAAAAAATAGACTCCTATAACCAAAGTTTTTTGCACCAATTCAATCAAAATGTAGAACTTAAACTTAATACATAATTATTCTGATTATTAAAAAAATAAAAATGGAAAGTTACAGATCAAAGCCAACAAACGATTACCATTGTAATTGATATTTTAACTAGCACTGCATTGTTTTTGAGAGAATAGTCATAAACGTATTACCATATTTTGAGAATATTTATTTTTATTGACATGAACAATTGATACGCAACTTATGTACTAGAGAGTTAATTAAATACTTTTTGCAGCCGTTTCCAGTATAAACTAAAATTGCCATTCAAAAATTATAAATTATTATCAACATTGACAGTTGATGAATAAATTTTTATGATTTCAAAAATTTTTCCAACAACATGTAAAGTCGTCCCCAGGCTTCCAGTTTGCAAGTAGGCATAACATTCAGCAGGCTATTTTCATCTGTCTTAATTACTTAAAAAAAGCTTTCGACCATTTTTTACCGACAAGAACTATGAATCCCTCCAAACAGACCCTAGCTAACAATCAACGTTAAATAGCTACATGTTAAAATGCTTAAGAAGCGAAAACGAGAAAAATGGTTCTCAAACATTTTCTGTAATACAAATGGGAAAAACATCTCTTTAAAATGTTGATACTCTGTATAAAAAACATTCCGGAAAGTTATTCTTGTCTCCCATTGAGTCATTCCCGTTTCCTCAAAACATTTCTTACCGAAGTGTACCGGAATAATTTCCGATACCATGGGAATTTCCACAAGAACTATTGGAATCCCCATTTCACCATTCTTATGCTTACCTCCAATTCGAAACCAAAATAGCAAAAACAGTCATTACAATAATTTAAATAAATATTATTAATAAGTACATTTTCAACTTACTTAATCGACCCATCTGCATCGTCCCACACCACTTTCACAGTTTTTGATCCCACCCAGGCTGCACCTAGCACCAATCCGATCTTTCTTGTAACTTTCGACCTACACCTCCCTCCCATCCTTAATCCTCCATCCATTCCACCTAGCAGCACCAACATTGGCCAACATTGCATGAAGACGTCATACACGTTTGGTGCCAATGCTTTGGTGTCACCAGGAAAATTAACATCAACATTATCCTCATCTGTTTTGTTTGGAGTAGATGAAAGATGTTGGATATTTTACATTAGATATTACAAATTCAAATGAAATAATGTCCAAAAAATTACATATAAATTTAACTAAAACCCTGAACTATAAACAACAAACAAAAAGCAAACAGCAAACAAACCTGCTCTGCCCAAAGCATCTAACAAATTTTGTAACATTGGCATTTTCATGAAATTGCTATCTAACGACCGCTCGAGAACAACTTTCATGTTTTTCATCATCTTCATCCTGTCAAGAAGCACATCGTTTATCACTTCAGTCCAAACATCCAGATCAGAATGCAACGATCGCATGAGTTGAATGAGTTCCTCGACCATGGTGCTCGCAGGGGGGTTGAGGCAAGGGTCACCTGCATGGTACAGACCTGAGACTACTATCATTTGCATGTCCACTATTTCTACCTGCATTCAAGTTATTTCGTTTTCTGTAAATGCATGAAATTTAAAAATAAATTCTTTTTCATCGTATGTAAGCCCCTGAAACATATCATTTGAGTAAACTTTTCATTTTTCTCAACAATTCTAATGACAAAAAATATTTAAGATGTTTTGGAGTAACTGCACAAAGAGTATGTGAATTTTCAAGTTGCACACAAACAAACATAAAAACATCAAAGAGGAAAGACGTTTGAGAATTAATTATTGAACGTTTAACATGAACCTCTTCCACTCTGCTTGGATTGTAGAAGACAACACAGGGGTACACCTCAGATGATGTCATATCCTCAAACGCTACTTTGTAATCCTAATTTGGATTGGTGTGTAGAGCAGAATCATTTAAAATGTAGTGTTTTATAACATTAATATCAAATTGTATTTTGAACGTTCATACATTTGCGTAACAATTTGTCGTAAAAACAAAAAATATGAAATAACTAAAATTAATTAAAGTTATATCTAATGAAAATTTTGGCGGCGCGATAGAGTAATGGTTAATGTGCCTGGCATTGTTGATGCAGTGTTCAGGTTCGAATGTAAAGAGATCACCGCCCCCGCCCATCACATGTAAAAGTGTGTGATGCGTTGATTCACGTGTATTTGTAACTGTGTGAATGTTGTAATAACCTCTGAGAAATATCTAAGAGAGAATAATAATAACAACAACAATAATAATAATAATAATAATAAACATATGTTGATATGCATACAGTTTCAATTTGAAGATTTTCAGTATAAGCGCCAAAAAAATATTTCAATGGAATGATAGGTTATATACAATATTTTTATAAATTAAATGCAGTGATTTTTTTTAAACATTCACAGTACTCACACACGTTGTTGTTGTTTCATTTTTTGCGAAGGCCAACGTCTTGTTATCAGCGTCATAATAGCAGGTGATAATGTCACCTTGAGTGAATTTTTGTCTGTAGCCAACCTCGCCAGCGTGGTACAAGGAGCCGCTGTAGGCCCTGTACAGCCACATGTCACTGGTCGAACTGTAGTTGCAATCCGCAATGGGCAGCCGGCACACTCCGATGCACGTCCCTTCGTTGTTGACGTTCTCACGCACCAACTGAATCTGAAACGGAGCAGTGCAACGAGAACACAAAACGTTCAAATTACTATTTCTATTTCTTATGTTAAGTTAACTGAAGAAAAAAACTTTAAGACTTTTCCTTCGACAAAGAATAACTTACATTTGAAAAATTGTTAATATCTTATACAAATTGTGTTTGCAATCAAACTAAGCTATAAAACTAAGCCTTATTAATAAGCAAGTAAAGTGGGAAACTACCTTCCACTTGAAAGTGCCGACCTTCATAGGAAGATTAACCAAAGCATACCCTGCACAAGAACTCTGATGTACAGCCACCAATCCATCATTCTTCAGCGAACAGTTCGAGGATAACTCAAAATCAAATGAGACGTCCAACTTCTTAATTAGATCGTGTGTTCTACGATATCCACATTCTCGCCTAGTTGGCGCTGTTGACATCGACTTTTTTGCGGTGGCTGTTGATGTCGGTCCAAGAGATGCTGATGCTGGTTTGTAGGATGTGGTCATGATGGATGTCGTTGTTGTGAATTCTGATGGCGACTTAGCAGTCGACTGTTCCGTAAAAGTTGCACATGTCATGGCAGATGAAGGCTTAGGTTTTGCTTTGCATGCCGAGTTAAATTGCGTATCACTTACTACGTCTTTCATCAGTTTAATAATCTGCACAAAATATTAACAATGGCACTGAAATGAGACGTATTTAAATCGAACTTGTTAATAGCTGTGATAAACAGTGGATCTTAATAAAGTGAACGTCAAAATAACGTAGGAGAATGTTCAATAAATTACCTGCTTTTTCATGCGATGTTCACATGGGAGAGCTAATGTTTGTAAATTAAATTCTTTGCACATCTTCAACATCTTAACACCAGTGAGAAATGTATCGGCAAAATTTTCATCATCAAGTCCAGTTTCTAGGTCTGCCCTCTCCCTGGCACGGTAGTCATCATCCTCCACGACATGGCCGTTTGATTTCAGCAAAAATTTGATTCGAGAGATAAGTTCCGCCACAACGTTCCTGGCCTCTTCATGCATCTCATTCAGAGGATGCAGCCATCCATAATAACTAACCAATGACAACAACCTTTCAACCACCTTTATATTAACATTACAAAATAATTTAAAATATTAAGGCGCCTGCTAACAAAGAAAAAATGGTCGGTGAAATAAAATAAAATAAATTAAAATACTAACACGGTGAAGATAGCGATGGCAAAGATGTGGTGGCAAGGGTGATGAGGGGGACGACTGAAACAATGCTGATTTCGAAGATCTGAGAAGCTGAGTAAGCAGGGATATGACTTGCAATCTCATGGTCATTGCTTTCAACATTACTTCTCCTACAACATGCAAGCAATAAACAAAATTAGAATCGCGAAAATGCAAATAGAAAAATATGTAAAATACATAAAAAATGTAAAATAAAATGAAATTGGAGTTGCACATTGTTGGCTAAAATAAACACAAGCAAAAAATAAATTGAAAATGAATAACGACTAAGCAACTTGATGGCTGTAAGGACATGGTGGAAGTAAGGACTAGTTATAAATAAATTAACCGGTCATGTATGAGTACAGTTTCACTCAAGTTTTCTGGGAATGAATGTTTTTTCTTGATATGCTGAATACGTGGAGATTGCATGGTCGAGCTTGCCTTATGAGTTGTGTGATGTGGTTTTGATTTGTGGTAGCAATGAGCAAATGACATGATTATGACGCGATTCTATTTTCCTAAACAAGCAAATGTCTAATGCGTTGAGAATTTGGATGATTGACGGCTAGGAAAATGATAAAAAATGTAGTCCGATAAGTTTGTCAATGAGGTTTATAGTCGGTTTAGATTTTGTTTCGTGGCAAGTCCTAAACGCCTATAACTTTGAGCTGATTTGTGCGAGTGGTTGATAGGTGTTCTGGGAGTGATAAACCTTTAGACCTCATTGGAACTAATTGAGAGAGACGGTGAGACTGAAAGTTGAGAAAGTAAAGAGAGTGAGTTCTAGTAGAAAAAAGAAACAATGAAATTGCAAGTGTTACCAGACAAAGCCAAGATTTAAAGCAAGAGTAGAATTATTGAGTGTCAAAGGCCTTAGAAAAATCAAGAGCTGGAACATGAACATGAACAATTTTTAAAGAGTGAAGGGACTGTTGAGGTGAAGTGAATGTAAATGCGGATAACCAAATGGAGCGAATTGCAGAAAGATCCTGTTTTATACCAACATCTTATTTTATTCTTCGGACACCCAGAAATTTATACTCTAATCTCACGTCCTACCCCGGGAGAACTGGGTCTCTAGACGCTAAACGATGATTGATATATATATATATATATATTTATATATATATATATATATATATATATATATATATATATATACATGCACCGTACACGTATTAATACATGAACGGTTTAACTCCTTTGTTTTATTTCTTTCTTCAAATAATTGAACGCCGTACCACTTGTTTTAAAAAATGTAATTCTCTTTTAAACATAGCACATACAACTCAACCTTCTTATCCTCATCAACTCATACATCCTCGTTCATCCAATCGTCATCTTCGTTCGTCGCTATTTGTTCAGCTGCACCAACCTGAACCTGTCAACAAATCATCAATAGTCAACAGAAGCTTCACTTCCACTTTTCCCTACATATGGATGTCCTACCAGCCTACATTTGTCAGCAAACATCCATCATCCATCATACTCTTCAAGTAGCCACTCAAACATTTTTTATTTGAACAGACTTTTAGTGACGTTTACTATTAGCGGAACATCTAAGCTTTAAATAAATAATAATAATAAACTAATAATAATAATAAACCATTCAAAAATAAATGTTTAGTGTTACATTATTGCGCCTTTGTGTCCTGTTATTACAATGCACTGTTAAATTACGTTAGCAATATTACAAACGACAAACCACTGTCTCTGATGAATCCAATCATTGCAATCAAAACGTCGATCCATTTATGAGTAGCCATGTTGTTTTTGACGTGCTCACAAGATGCAACATGCAACAAAAATGAAAGATAATCATGCAGTGACAACACCAATTCTTTTGAAACTGTATGAAAATTATCATTTGAAAATGTTAAAATAATGAAATTAATTTTTGTCGACATTTTTGAGTAAAACCTAAAAAGAAACCAACACAGTTTTCTAAAAGTTAAAGGATATCACATAAACAATGTTAATAGCTCATAATATCCAGTTATAAACTTTAAAAAAAATGATGTTCCTAGAATATTATCAAAGATTTCCATTCTTCGCTATTAAATAGTCAATTTTTAAAATGTTAGTAAGGTTGTTGAGGTTTCCTCTATTCAAAATGAGACAAATTTCTTTCATCAAATACTATCCATCTGTAAATATGTTTATAATAAATTCTTTTAACCTATCTTTAAATTGCTTGTGTGTTTTGTTGATTCCTTTAAGTTATAGAAGAGTGTAATAGACCTTCAGCGTTTTACTTGAGATTGCAGCGTAACACTGTTTTATGAAATGCGTCGGCTCGGCAACGCTGGCCTACTTCGTTCCGTCTTTCTTGGACGTAAGTAAAAAAAAAAGCCATCCAGAAAAATAAACAAACCCATTGAGGATTGAGTTTTAAATGCGCTAATCTCCTCCAGTAATCCATCCAACCAGGAAGGAAGATGCGAAAAAAAATCTTTGCCATAAAGGTGAAAGAGCAGTTTGCAGAGTTGCAAGAAGAGCGTATCACATGTTGACTGTATGATTGAGGTCGGCAGCAAGTGAGCCTGCTCGCTGTGTTGTTGAGTGCGAAAAATTTAATTCAAATCAAATAAATGGAAATGCCTTAATTGAAAAACGTTCAACATTCTGATGGTTTTAATTTAACTTATTGCCCTTTTTTAAAAAATCAAAACTGTTTTTTAAATTTTTGAATCACCTCAGAACGTGGTCTTAAACCCTACAGATTACTATCTAGGCATTTGTTGTTGTCTGCATTAAAGTTTTCCACGCAAATGTTTTTTAACACATAATTTGCACATTTAAGGCTATTTAACGTTAACATTAGGTAGTACTTATCTTCAATATGAAGTGTGATTCAATAAATTTAATTATCAACTGATTCATCTTTAACTGATTCATGTTTAATATAACAGCAAAAATTCTTACTGACCATACAGAGAGGACAATAAGTTGCAAAGCGTTCATACTTGTACACTCTAACAGTTCATCAATTGAAGATAGCTTCTTATCCGAGCAATTATCATCTTCATCCTCCTTACTGCAACTTTTATTTTTATCCATTTTGTGATAGGTAGAGCCCTCATTAAGCTTTCCATCATCAAAATCACCTTCGTAGCTTGCATTTTCATCATCATCAACAGCATCACTATCATCATCGCCATCACCACTAATACTAATCAAATGATTCTTCATGAGTTTAAACAAGATGGATCTCATGCACATGTTGGTCCCAGATAGAAGAAATAGTTTGCGAAGAAGTCCTGACGAGACGATGAGCGAGACATCACTTGCTTCGTACCTCATACTCATCCAAAATATTCTTAAAATCACTTGCATATTATCTGACAATGAAAATGTAGTTACATAGTTATCTTGCTACCGTTAGCTATGAAAATATTTATAAGTTACCAAAAGTTACAATAAATTTTGGGAATGTTATTTAATTATCAAAAAGTTGTTTAATTATTAACAATTCAAAGTATTATTAACGACAATAATTGTGCTTCTGTAACGACATATGAAAAAAGAAAAAAATATAATTATGAAGTTGCAATAAGTTTAAACAATCTAACTCCACTTGAATTGTTGAATAAACAAAAACATAGAAACTTGAAATGTGCCAACCCAGAGAAGCGTCCATTATGCACTGTATAAAACGATTGAATATTTGATGGGCGACAAGCTGAATGGACTGCTGCATGCCACCACAGGATGTCTCAATGTTGTCCTGTAGCATGTAATGGTTATCGTTTTTTGTTACCTTGTACTTGTAGTTATGTTTTTTGTTGTTATTGTTATTGATGTTTTTGTTTTTCATAATATCCAGAGATTTCGTTAATGCAGTGCAATGTATTCTTAGTGGTTTTACTTTTGTCGTTATTTATGTTGCAAATACAATTTTTAGCAAATAAATCAATGATAAAAAAATAAACGATCTTTAATAATAATAATATTAATAATAATAAAACAACTATTAATTTATTATCAATAAAAATGCCAAACATGCCTGGTAATGGAAAGCGAACTTGCTGCTTTCACTAAATTGATAATCGGCAAACGTTCCAATTGGCCCACAGAATCCAGCAAAAAAACGTTCATCAATGGAGTATTCAAAATCTTTCCACGACGACTTCAATCTATTTTTGCTTACTTTGTCCCAAATATCATCAGCCGCAGCACCAACAATATCAGCTGCATCATCGTCATCATCCTCCCAGTTTTTACTGATCACTGATGACGTTGCCTCTCGCCTAGCAAGAACATTCAGTATTTGTTGCAGGGCAAACAGTCTCACCTACAACGTTCATCAAAATAATGTGGCACAAGTCTTTTAAACCATAATCAGATGAACAACTTTAAAAAATAAGATCGTGAAAATTTGTATACACTGATTTATTATTGTCTTTAAAAGTTTGGTTTGTTAATTAATGCATGCAGAAAATAATGAGTAGAGATAATTCTCTGAAAAAAGAATAAAACTATAATGGAGATTCTAGGGTGTAATGAAAATCAAAAAACCTCGGCTCTTTCTTGTTGAGACTTCATAGCTTCAAAAATCATTTCATAATCTACGGTGTCGTCATTATCTTTAATGGTGGGCAAAGTTGCTGCCTGGTTCTTGCCGTCGAAATGATTTAAACAACCAGAGAGGAAGTGATTGATTTCAACGTGTATGTACTCGCACACATTATCGCCAACACTCGAATTGCGATCAAAACCAGCAGTAGAGTTGTAATGCTCATTATGGAAATCCGAAGATACGATTTTTTTCATTCTTTCATGATGCCACTTGCTCTTTCTTAATCCTTCCTTCACCAACTGAAAGTTATTCTGCTCTGAAGGTGAAGTGGTTTGTTGATCATTTGGTTGATTAGATATTTGATAGAACAATAAAAATAAGTTACTCTGGCCATTAACATGTTGACCGCATTCATTTCGCTCCCGCTGTTGGAATAATTGATCATCGCTATTGTCCAGTTGGTTCATCTGTCTGGTTGATAAAACAACAGCTGATCTTCTTCTGCAAAAAATTGCATTCTCAGCTGACTTGTGGTCAGAAATGTCTGCAACGTTGTAAATAATAACTTTAGTATGACACGCAACAAATAAAAAAATAAACAAACTAATCAATTAATTAATTAATGACTAAAATCTTCATTCAAAATTTAAGTCTTAAACATTACCTAGGAGAGATTATCTAACCAATAAATATCTACCGCAATCAAAACTAAAATCTTACAAGTTCATCAACCACTCATTTTGTTTCCAAATTAATTCTAACTTATAACTCACTATAATTTCTCAATAGATGCAAATACAATTTATAGAAAAAACCATATACTATTATAAATTATCACAGATAATATTTTGGCTTTCGGGCAGGTGAAGCTCGTTAGCCTTGGTCGGCTATTACCTAGGAGAAGGAAAACTCTGACTTCAAACCTCAGATATGATGTGGTTGGTCTGTGCGAGGGCCGATGGACAGGAGGTGGAGAAATGGAAGGTGGGAAGATATTATGGTCTGGAACAGAGAGGGAGCACGTCTATGGAGTTGGAATGGTTATTGGCGAAAAAGCAAGAAAAGCACTGTTGGAGTACAATCCAGTGAATGAAAGAATGATGTATGCGAGGTTTAAGGGATACCCGAGAGACATTGATGTGGTAGTGGCATATGCTCCAACAATGGATCACTCGGATGCAGAAATCGAGGCATTCTACGATCAACTGGAGCAAACATTGAATGTACTGCCAAAGAAAGATGTTAAGATAATCACCGGAGATTGGAACGCAAAGATCGGAAGAAACAATATTGGTTTTGAAGAAGTCATGGGAAAATACGGTATAGGAAACAGAAATAATAGAGGAGAAAGACTGCTGGAATTTGCAAAGGACCAAAAAATGTATATAACAAATACAAAAACACAAAATAGAAAAAAATGGACATGGGAATCACCAGATGGAAAAACAACGAACATGATAGATTTGATTTTGATAGAACAGAAATGGATAAAATTTGTTACTCAGTGCCGTGCTTTTCCAAGTGCAGAGATTGGATCAGATCATCTTCTAGTGTTATGCAACGTCAAGATGAAAATAACGAAAAGACCAAAGTCAGGCGAAAATATCAAAAGAGTGAAATATAGCACAGAAATGATAAAAGAGAAGTTGAAAGACATCAGAAATGTAATAGAAGACTGCAGTCGAAAAATTCGAAGTAGGGAAAAACATAATAAAACCCTGGATAAGTGATGAAACTTGGAAACTCGTAGAGGAAAGAAGACAGTTGAAAGCAACGAAAAGACAAAACAACGAAAATGAGATGAAATATAAACAACTTTGTTGCAAAATAAAGAAAAGTGCCAGAGCAGATAAAAGAAGATGGATAAACGATAGATGCGAAGGTAGAAGCACTAGTTGGACAAAACAAAACAAAAGAGGCTTATCAGCTAGTCAGACAGTTAAAAGGAAAACTGAAGAATACGTCAAAGATTATTAAAGACAAGGATGGAAATGTTCTAACTGAAGGCCAACAAATCAAAGATAGATGGTCGGAATATATCAAAGACCTGTTCACAGATAAAAACACGTATACAAAGGAGGTGTTACAGGCTTTAAAAGAAAGAAAAGTAGTCAATGAGGAAGAAACGGAAATAACATTGGAGGAAGTAATGAAAGCAATGAAGAAAATGAGGAACAACAAGAGCACAGGGAGAGACGGAATTCCCATAGAGCTGATCAAAGCGGGAGGACCAATTGTATGTAATGAGATTCACAAAATCTGCCAAGAAATCTGGGACAGTGGAAAATGGCCAGAAGATTGGTGTAAATCAATCTTGATCATGTTGCCAAAAAAAAGGAGACCTGAAAGACTGCAACAACTACAGATCAATAGCACTGATCCCTCATATGTGCAAGATCATGCTGACGATCTTGAAAGAACGATTGGAGAAAGACAGCATTTAGGAGAGGAGCAGGCAGGTTTCAAAAAGGACAGAAGTACAGTCCAGCAAATCCTGATGTTGAGACTATTGTTGGAAGATGCAGGAAGCAGAGGTCAAACAACTTTTCATTGTTTTGTGGATTTTAAGAAGGCGTTTGATTCAGTCTGGCACGAAGGTTTGTGGGCAACTTTGGAAGGTATGAGATTGTCAATAAAAATGGTAAGGGTGCTGAAAGGGCTTTATGAGGAGTCAACAATGGCGGTAAAGATAGGTACAGAGCTGGGAGACTGGATCAAAGCGAACATAGGAAGTAGACAAGGAGATCCAATATCACCTTTATTGTTCTTAGCACTGTTGGAAAGAGCCTTGGAAAAAATGGAGAATGCAGATATTGAGGGAATCGACATTGGAGGCAGAGTGATAAGGGACCTCAGGTTTGCAGATGATATAGATCTGCTAGCACCTAGTGCAGAGGGTCTACAGAAACTGATCGAGTTGACGTACGATGGTGGAAGAAACCATGGACTACACATCAACAGCAGTAAGACAAAGATAATGATTTCGGAAGCAGGTGGAAACAATGATGAATTCCAGATAGGAGCAGAAAAGCTCGAACAAGTGAACCAATTTATATATCTGGGCAGCCTCATAACTGATGACAATAATTGTTCGAAAGAAATTGATAGAAGAATAGCAATCGCGAGAGGAATGTTTGCATCTTTGAAAGTAATATTGAAAAACGGTAATGTATCTACAAAAACAAAGTTAAAGATCGTAGAAGCGTGTGTGTTTTCTACATTGATGTATGCATGTGACGCTTGGACGTTGAAGAAAAGAGACAAAGACAAACTGGAAGCATTCGAGATGCAATGTTATAGAAAGTTGCTGAGAATCAGTTGGAGACAAAAGATAAGAAACGATGCCATAAGAAAACAACTTGGAAGACAAAAAACTGTGTATGAAAGGGTCAAGGAAAGAAAGCTGGGTATCTTTGGGCACATCTGCAGAATGACAGACGACAGACTGATCAAAAAAAGTACTGATGAGAAAGAGGGACTGGAAGAAAAAAGTTGGAAGACCTGTGAGGAAGTGGATGGATGATATCACGGAATGGACGGGGGTTGGAACATTGGGCTCAATGAAGATGGCGAGGGAAAGAAAAGGATTTTGGAAAGATAGAAGAATACCATCGGCCTCAACGGTCCCTTAAGGGACTACAGAGGATCATTGAATGAATGAATGAATATTTTGGCTGACTTCTAGATTGTCGTTCGTTCATTTTCCTTTTCTTGTAATAATTTATCATATAGACCATTTGTCGTCCACCTCAATAAATTTAAATTACTATGTTAATTAATTTATTTTGTATTTTTTAGGTAAACATGAAACAGTGTTCTAAATGCGGAAAAAGAATACTCACACGCAATTACGAAAGCGAATAGTAGTCCGTCGGACAGCCAGCTGGTATCGCTGGGAAGAGCTGTCCCGTACTGCGGAGGCAATAGACCAGAGAAAGCTGTCAACGTTCTCAAGTCGTCTTTTACCGATGTCTCTTCAGAGGAGTTGTGGAAAGCATGCATTATCGCAAGGGCTGCAATGAGCGTATTGCTAATAGCATTGAACACAAATTAGTCTAGAAAGGCCAAGCAGTAGGCAAACCAATTTGTGGATTTCGAACTCCTTGATAAAAAAAATCAATAGGAGCAAGAACGGGAGTTGAAGCCACGCCAGCAGAAGCGGGAGTCTACAAACCCAAGCGACTGCGGAGTCCAACAGCAAAAAAAACCAATGTTGTTGCTTCTGTCAAACAAAGAGGTTGTCGACAGAAATAACTGGCCAATCTGAAAACGAAGGGGCCCAGGCAGCGTAAAACACAGCCGTTTTCCAACCATCCCTGTTAGACTGAATAATAGTTGACCAGCTCGAATTAGGTCAGGCTTTCATTCCGATTGATCAACCATATTCAACTATCAGTACCCCGGAACGGGCAATAGAAAATGGTGGGTTGCCAAATCAAGACGGTTGGTATTGCAGCACCGTAAAAGAAAGGAAAAAGAAATCCCTGAGCTCGGAAAATGGACGATCAACATCCCTGACTGCATTGATGATTTATAAAAGTAAACGTAGATACGACCTTCGATGGAGAAGGGGGTGTTGTGATGTATTCTTGGCACACATGTTGGTAGAATGTTGTATGGTTTGGTCATACGTGCACGTTGGCATGATATTGTACAAATGCAAGTGAATTGGTTGTGAGTATATGAGAGTATGGTCAGTATGTTTGAGACTGAATTGTTCTTAATTAGTCTTGTATGGTTTAGCGTATGAACACGGTTTTTATATATAAGTGTGTTTGAGAATGAAATAAAGTTCTTGAGTTCTTAGCTGGTTTTTATAGTTAGTTCGATAATAAAATACTAGTTTGTATTTTATTATCGAAGTTCGTGTTCTGCCTGGTTTAATTTTTTATTGGATACGTTATAGGTGCTGTTCTTTGAAAAATAAAACTTTTTTTGAAAAATGATGCAACTAATTGAACAATAAATAAAAGTTAAAAAAAACCATACTGTGCTCAGACTTTTCTTTTTCAATTTTGTTTTGGGAGTGGATGAATAGCGAGCTTTCATCTATGTAGAACAGAAAATTTTTTCTTTCAGACAAAATTATTCATTCAGCCAAAAATAGTCACTCTATCAAAAATGAACATTCAATCACAAATATTCATTCAATCCCAAATATTAATTCAAACACAAATATTCGTTCAATCAATTCTGATGAAACTGTTAAACAGTGTAACATTATTTAGTTCAGTCAAATCAAATCAAATCAAACTTTACATTTAATACTTATCCTCATCATAAGCATCACGTCATTATTATTATTGTCGTCATCATCTTCATCGTCGTCATCATCATCATCGTCGTCGTCATCATCATCATCATCGTCGTCACCATCTTCATCTTCGTCATCATAATCATCGTTATCCTCCTCGTCATCATCATGAATACGATCAACGTCATGTTAGAGGAGCTAACCGACGACAGTTGGATTAACAATGATGAGCAGGAAGAGTAGGGATTTGATGACGTGGCGCTGCTTCCTGAACGATTGGGCATTGGCGGTAGCTGGAGAAATGAGGAAATGTTTGATGATTTGTATGTGGATGATGATGGTGATGATGTTGTTGATAATGATGTTGTTGTTGCTTATGATGATGATAATGATAATTCTGGTGGTGATGAAGATGATAATGGTGATGATGCTGATGATGATGACACTTGTAACAACGATCATTGTGTGATTACATGGGCATTAGTAATGAGATTACAAATAAATAACAAACGTCAACAATTACTATGTTGACATTTTTAATGATTTAATTTTTAACTTTACAATAATGACACAACACGAAAATTTGACAACCTGGTTCGTCTTCAATGAATTTGTAATGCACCCAAAGCACAGATCTCAGTTTGTACACCTGTCTGAATACGTTCTTTAGTGCATCGGGCAATACGTGACTGGAAGCAAATGTATATGAATGTCCTCACATTCGTTAACAAATCGTCCGCCATAATTTTCATCAAGCCATTATAAAATAACAACAGCATTTATTACAATAAACAAGTTGACGATATCAGTGTGATTCATTGAAAGTAAATTGTAATAACAAAGTAACACAAGTCTTTGTCGTCACTGTCACTACCTTGTCATTTTATTTTTATGAAACGCTTAAGAGATCTTTCTAATTAAAAATTTAGTACATATGTATCAAAAACCATGAACTAGGATAAATATTCTTAGTATTAACCTACTACAACAGTAAATAGCAAACCAACCTATCAGCATTCCATTTGATGAATGATTTGGTGAGTCCACAGTGTTTAATGAGGACCATCAGCAGCAGGCGTGTCGTTATCTCAAAAATTTGCCTCATTTCGTTTGTGGTCAAGCTTTCGTCACTTGTGTCCCAATCTTCAATAAGAACATTTTTATAGCATCACAAAATTCATTTTCAAACTAATAAACATCCCTTCATTACTTCAGAGAAGAGATAGAGAGAGATAGAGAAGAGGGAGAGAGAATATAAGCACATCACCACACCTCCACATGAACATTAACCTTCAAAACGAGCAGTTTCTTTCATGTAGTTCAACTTATCAACGCCAGCCTTTTTGTAAAAAATATGTGTCCACAATTCATCGAGATCGGTTAACTTCATCAATCTCAATCCTTCTTCTGAAACTTCGTAGCATGATTGATCCACAATGTTCACTGTTAGATCCTCGAGAATAACATCTGAATATTATTGTAAACGTTATTGATACCAAATTTATTTTTAAAGAAAAAAAGTTTAAAAAATGAAATTATTGAAACTTTCACAAATTTTCACGCTACATAATAATAATAATATCTACAATACTCTCATATATCCATACTACGGTGACCCGTCAAAATAGTGCCAACAAAATGGCATAAAACAGCGCAGAAACTTCCCGACAAAATAGCGAACAACAAAAAAAGCGCAAATTTCCAAACAAAATGGCGCCGACAAAATGGCGCCGACAAAATAGCGAACGACAAAATGGCGCAAAAAAATAGTAATTGCATTTCTGACAGTCATAATCCAATATATATATATATATATTTATATATATATATATATATATATATATATATAAATCTTTTTTATTAAAACCTCAACACTTATTTTTTATTATTGAGTTTGTTGAATTCATATTTATTGAGAGAAAAATTATTATTGAGCTTGGCTGACAGTACTTTATTGTTTGAAAATATTTTTATATATATATTTCACTCCACTGAAACTGCCCTGCAACATGTTCTCTCAGGGGTTTATGCTGAGATTGATGCTCAAAACATTTCCTTGTCGGCATTCTTGGACATGAGCTCGGCTTTCGACTGTGTCAATCATGAAATGTTAATGCTCAGACTGCATCAAAATTTTGGAATATCTGGGGAGATAATAAATTGGCTCAGAAGCTACCTGATTGGCCGAACACAACAGGTTTCGTTCAACGGGAGTTTGTCCTACGTCAATGTGGTTTGACTCGGGTGTGCCGCAGGGATCTGTTTTGGGTCCTTTATTGTTTCTGCTTTATACATCTGATGTGCTGAAGATAATTGATTCCTATGATTTTAAAAGCCATGCATTTGCAGACGACATTCAAATTATGTTATCAAGTAAGTTATTTCAAGACGAGATTACGAGATTCATTAAATGTATGTCGGAGGTTAATCTGTGGATGTCGAAAAATGAATTGAAGCTTAACCAGGGTAAAACAAAATTTTTTCCTATTGGTAGCTGGCAGCAGTTGGCAGACTTGGATATAAATTCAGTTGTTATGAATGATAAAAAAATAGCTTTTTGTAAAGCAGCGTCGAAACTAGGTTTTATAATTGATTCAAACCTAACAATGAAATCTCATTTTAAAATGATCTCTATATCATGCTTGGCACGGATTAGAAGAATGAACCAAATTCGAGAATCACTTGATAAAGTCGCAATGCAGACTCTGGCGCATGCGTTGGTGCACTCACGTGTCGATTATTGCAATAGTTTATTTTATGGACTCCCGGCTAGATCCATCAAAATTCTGCAATCGGTACAAAACCGTACTGCCAGGATTGTGGCTGGATGTCGATTGTATGATCATGCCACCCCGATCCTGAGTGATTTGCATTGGTTGCCCATAAATAAAAGAATTGTTTTTAAAATCTCTGTCGCAGTTTTTAAATCACTAAATGGTTTGGCTCAAAAATATTTATCAGATAAACTGAAATTAAAAACGTCGATCGCATTTAATGTGCGTCTAAGGTCTGACGATTCGAACATTCTTGTGGTTCCTCATAGACAGCTAAAGATTGGATCGCGTGATTTTGCTGTGTCAGGCCCTGTCGTATGGAACGGCTTGCCGTCGGCCCTTAGAATGCCTGGAATGAATATTGCTGAATTTAAAAGACAATTAAAGACATACCTTTTTTTTTATTATAGTTTATTTCTTTTCATTCTTGCTATTTTGTTATTAATTTTAGTTATAAGTTGATAGCGTTTGTGAAAACTGCTATAACGAACGCTATATTAAGTTTTCTCCTAATATATATATATATATATATATATATATATATATATATATATATATATATTTCAAAAATTCAACACTACTTTCAACATTGTTCAACTTTTTTATATTTCTTTTTAATTTATTGATGAGAAATTAGACATTTTATTGTTTTTTAAAAAATTTTTATTAAATAAATTTGCAAATAGCTATTTCGAGTTATAAATAACTCATCTTCAGTGCATTATATATAAGGTATGTAAGATATTTGATATAAAGGAACAAGTAATTATTAATTTACATAAATTATTTAATTAAAACAGAAAACCAATAAAATAAATTTAATAACTATAAACAATATAAAACGCGATTTTTAAAAATTTTAACGGCAAGATTGTTTATATTATATTTGTTAAGGTAAATATCAACGCTCAGCCGAGAAACGCGAATTAATTTATTTAATTAACTACACATTATTAATATTATTATGACAATATTTAAAAACGTTATTATTATTATTATTATTATTGTTAACGTTATTATTATTATTATCATCGCTGTGGTTCTCCTTGCTTCTTGTGATGATGTTCCATTTGCAAGTGATATTTGCGCTGTGAGTTGTGGCGTTGGTATCTACAGTGTTGGCACTGTTGTTGACAATAACAACAACAACAGTGCCAATAACAACAACAACAGTGCCAACACT
>NW_008705498.1:101930-104504 GCF_000326865.2 Helobdella robusta | reverse complement strand
CCATATATATATATATATATATATATATATATATATATATATATATATATATATATATATATATATATATATATATATATTATTTATATATTATTTATATATATATATAGATATTTACAATATTCTATAAATTCTACCGAATGTTTGGCGTTAATATGTTTGTAGTTCGTTTTTACGATTTTTCTCATACTCATATATAGGGATTACTACTACCTAATTGACTAGAAGGCTTACGATGAATATACCGAGTGGTGCTATCAAATCTCATTTGGACTCAACACACTCAATCACTATAAGCCGTGAAATCCTCGACAGCAACATCAAAGTAATATACCAGAACACCAACTACACGCATCTTAAAATTGCAGAAGCAGTCCTAATTGACATCAATAGACCAAAAATAAATATACAACAAAAAATGACAACCTCACTCCCAACCAGGCGCTTAATCAGCAATGAAAACAAAAAAGTAATAAAAACTAGCATTGTAAATAATGACAAAGAAGAATATAATGCTATCGATGAAGAAAAGAAAACCAACGAAGATGAACCAGCCAATAAAGAAATCTGACACTTAATTTCCATCTAGGTTCAAGTCTAAATGGAAATACATTAATTCTCTTTTAAAAAGTAATACATCTCCTAATATTCCTCAATTATCTGTCAAGAATAATATTGTTGCTGATAGCTCCTCTATTTCTTATGAATTCAACAAATATTTTATCGAGAGTTTGTCATTGGCTGCTGATAATTTCAGTTCACCGACAAAATCAGCTGTTTTCAAATGCCAGCCTAATTCCTTTTATTTATATGACATTGGAGAAGTTGAAATTATAGATGCCGTTAGTAATATGAAGAACTCCAGATCATTGTCCGACGATGAGCTTAATAATTACATTATCAAAAAATGTATATATAATATTTCCAAACCTTTTTTGCACTTATTTAATCTATCATTTTATCAAGGAATCTTTCCTTCGGTCTTTAAAAATGCGCGAATTATTCCTATACGTAAAAAAGATGACAAAAACTTAGTATCAAATTATAGGCCTATATCTTTACTGTCCCCAATTTCCAAGATACACAAAAAGCTGATGCATACACGCATGCTTCGATTTATCACTGCTAATCAACTTATCTCTCCATGTCAATTTGGCTTTCGATCTGGTAGGACGACCGAACTTGCCAACCTTGAATTTGTTCGGAACACATTATCAAGTATTAATGATAAGTTCTTTACGTTAGGTGTGTTTATTGATCTTAGCAAGGCGTTTGATCTAATTGACCACTCATCGCTTTTATGAAAACTAGACATGTTAGGTTTTCAAGGTAAATTGCAGTCTTTTTTTAGGTCATATTTTCTCCACAGATACCAGGACGTTAGAGTTTAATAATGTCAATTCCAGCAAAATTTTGGTACCCAAAGGTGTCCCGCAAAGGTCATTACTTGGACCCTTGTTGTTTATTTTATTTATTAATGACTTGGCTTATATAAATTCTATATTTAAACTCATTCTCTATGCTGATGGTGCTAGTTTCTTTTATGCATCTAAGTCCCTAATCGACGACACTAATCTCTTAAACACTAATTTAAAAACTATTACTGTTTGGTTTGCTCAAAATGGATTAAAGGTTAACTATCAAAAATGTTTCTATATGTGTTTTGAACTTAAAATCCTTACTAATGTATTTGGGCCTCTGAATCTGTATATTAATGATCATCTGATAGAAAGAAGATTTAATGCTAAAATTTTAAGTTTCATTGTTGCTGATAATTTTTCGTGGGCTCAACATATTGATTCACTCACGTCAAAAATAAGCAAGACATTAGGATTGTTTTTCAAAATTAGATATAAACTAAATGTTTCTACTCTTTTACAATTGTACTACGCATTCATATTTCCTCATCTTACTTATTATAACATCATTTGGGGTCATTCTCCTAATACACATATATTAAAATTATATAAGCTACAAAAGAAATTCATCATACTTTTATTTTATTTGAAGCAAACTGATCACGGTGACGACTTTTTTCTTCTCTAAATATTTTAACCATTTATAAGTTATTTATTTTTAGTGCATAATTTTTTATGTTTAAATTTATTAATAATCATCTACCCTCTAACTTTTCTAATTTTTTATTGCGTAAACCTCCAAATAGTTTCAGCTCTACTAGATTAATTATTCCTTTTATTATTCCTTTTAGTCGATTGAAAATTTTAAATGATAGTATTTTTGTTCTAGCTCCTAAAATGTGGTTTAAAATACTGTATCCATCTATCACCAGGATTCCTAGATTTAAATATTGTTGCAAATCCTTTCTTTTGTCTGTTAAACATGAGATTATTATTTAGAATAATGAAAATTATCCTTTATTTTATAAATTTGCCATTATTTAACTTTATTTGGATATAAATTTGAGTCAATTTTCCAGTAGCTTTAATATTTTTTAATTTATCTATTTTCATTTAAACGTATTATTTTCTGTTTAACGGTGATCTATAATAAGATATTTTTTTCTTTTTTGATCTCCGTATTATTTCTATTTCTTACTTTTGTTCGATTTGATTT
>NW_008705498.1:53769-101077 GCF_000326865.2 Helobdella robusta | reverse complement strand
TGCAACGTTACAGAACAATTTTTTAGCTATTACATATATATATATAAAATTTAAATCCTTTTTTCAGAAAATAAAACATGATCACAAAAGAACTTGAAACTTCTCGTATATATATACACACACACACACACACACACACACATATATATATATATATATATATATATATATATGATTTTTTTTTATTTATACGAGTGCTCGCGTTTGTGTATGTATGATCGCAATTTTTCACAAAAATAAATTGGTAGATGTAGAGAGAAACATACCTGATTTAGAGAAGTTGCAAGAAAGAAATTGCACAGGAAGCAAATGAATGAACTCATCCAAAATAATCATCAGATCAACGAGATTTTTTATCAAGGGATAAAGAAATGACATATGGAACAATATGAATGAATGAATGATGAATGACAACAGATCGCCAACACAACTTCTTTGAAGGATTTCTGAATAAATGAATTGATGTAGGTTGTTGTACGCATACCACTTGTTAAATTACATTATACATAAAACATCAGGCACACTCGTAATGTAATTTTTTATTAAAAAAAGAATTTTAGAACTAATAAAACAAATAAAAAAAAACTTTTTTTTAATTTAGAATAAAATAATTTTAAAATTTGATCGATCAAATAACATTACTTTGTAAAAAATATTAAAAAATATAGATTAGTTAGAATAACATTTTGGAATTAAATAAATATGGAGTTCTGTTGCACAGCATGACATCCAGCGTAACCTTTAATCTCAAAAAGTACCTTGCCTTAAAATCCCAAACAGTACCTTGCATTAAGGATGTAACAAGTAAAATTGGCTGCATGGATATTCTCAGCTTAACAATATAACGTAAAATAATCGCATACGGTGACAGATTGCAAGTGTCATGCTAAGTTTACTTGGCTCTCGAAAAGCTCAAACGTGCAATACTTTCAATACTTTTTCGTATGAAAATATCATAAAAACAATTTTGGTGTTTATTTTAACAAAATCATGAAATACGAGAAATAACACAACTTTGGAAAAATACCATGGAAACTTTTCTGCAACTCATTATAAATAATATTATAATAATAAAGAATAATATTCGACCATTCAACGAGTTGAGATCTCTCTTCACAATGTGAAACTTCTCGATGATCAAAGTGAGCAACTGAACAGACGATGTCAACAAGCAGTTCCCATGTTCTTGCAGCAACGTTATTATGTTGGATTCATCACACTGACCAATGTCGAAGACATTAAAATTTTTAATTCAGTGAATAAAAAAAACAAACAATTAATATAACATAACAAATCAAAACTTTTACTCTTCAACCCAATTGCTACTTATTATAATGTTATTAAAGATCTGACGAGAAACAGTTGTCGAATTAGCTCAGACGGTTAAAGTGTCATGCTATTGCATTGTATGATAGCTTGATTCGAATACAATCTGGTCCAAGTTTAGATTGTTATTCACTCCTTGGGTTGAGTGTATGGTGCGATGCATGACCTTACAAACGTATGTTATATCACGTGAACAGTATAGTTCTAGCAGCTTAAAAGTTAATTGCAACCATGAAATGACATACGGAGAGCTCTGTGTCAGACAGAACCGCATACAAAAATAAAAAAGCAAAGAATTACATTTTTCTGATTGCTTGTTAGATAGAGGCATCTTCCTACAATGAGCCTGTGAATGAGAGAAAGGAGATCATGCATGTGGTCAGGCGGTGTGAGGACCACATTCCACGACTGATTGGCAGTTGTCGTCGTCGCAGCTGCAATCTTCTTTGAAGGAGTGCATGACTTGCTGTCCGGTGTTAGTTGCGACGCTTGTGCCACAGACAAGGATGCACATGATGTAGCCGAGCATTTTTTCTCAAGCTGATTTAAACATGATTCCTGTATAAATATAAGTTGGTAAATGATAGCTGTTCAAAGACTAATGCAGTGTTCCCAACGGGGGCGTGTGGGAAACATTGCATCAAACTTCATGATCGGGGGCAGTGGGGCTTTACGGGCTAAGATGGAAGGGGATATAGTTGGTACAAACAAAATCTAATAATAAGAAAAAGCCGCATACAATCATAAAATATAAGAAAATAGATGATTGATTGATTGATTGATTGATTGATTGATTGATTGATTGATTGATTGATGGATGGATGGCTTGATTGATTGATTGATTGATTGGATTGATTGATTGATTGATTGATTGATTGATTGATTGATTGATTGATTGATTGATTGATTGATTGATTGATTGATTGATTGATTGATTGATTGATTGATTGATTGATTGATAAAATAACCAAAAAAAAAATTTAAACAAACGGGGAAAAAACATTTTTCACCGAGATTGCAAATGATTATCTACAAATTTCATTATTTTAAACATTTTAGCATCATCAGCATAACGATACAAATTAACAAAACCGGTTTCATCATATACCTCAACATATCATTGACATAAAAAATATAAATAACTCGGGGCTTAGAACACTGCCCTAAGAAACACCAATCTACTTTAAAACGTTCCGATAAACACCTATCTAACTTTACAGAAAAAATACAATCAAGCGACAACTGACACCATACATTTTCGGTTTGTTATCAACAACGAATGAGAAGTCAAACGCTTTTTCGAGGTCAGTTGTAAATCACATCAATTATATAGCCATCATCAATAGCAGAAGTCAAATTATCCATCAATTTTAAAAGTTGCGTAACGACGGCCTTATTTTGATAAATCCGTACTGTCTGTAATCAAAAAAATTGTTGCGTATAAAATATTTAATAAGGGCATCCTTAATGAACGTTTTGAATGGCTTGCAAACGACGCCACAAAGCGGAATAAGTCTATAGTTGCAATGGTCATTTTTAAAAATTGGTGTAACTGTACTGTATCGCCATGCATCTGAGATGATTTTATATTTTAAAACAACGTGTTGAAGAAAAAACATTGGTAGTTGGAGAGGGAGTAACAGCAGTCAACAAGAGCTCTGGGGTAAATAATGTCAAGTCTTGCAGATGTGTGCTTGTTTATTTCATAATAAGCTGTAATATGAGAAAAAATTTCTGTTTTAAAATTTGAGCTAGCGTTTTTTAACTTTTCTAGACCCTATATTAAGAAGTTTTTAGTCATCTCGTTCGACGAGAAGATGTCTGTAATCGTTTTCTAATGTAGGGCTTTTTAAATTTTATCGCCAGGAAAGAGAGCACTTTTCAGGAGCTTTTCATCATTTTTTTGCATATTCATTGCCAACTTTATCTTCCAAAGCATTGTATATAATTAAATTTTTCTTTCACCTATATTTTTCACTTTTGAACTCAAATGTATTTTTAAGGCTGTCAATAGCTTTTTAAACAGCTTCTACCTCTTCAGTTGTAGCTGCCACCTGTCTGAATGCGTAGTATTATAGTTTGCGTCTTCACCTCCTCTCGAATGATTTTTGTCTGATCAACTAAATTATCTTTTTGTATCAGTAATCATCTCTTCTAGTTTTTTATTTGTTTCAACCTGTTTACTTTTGACTTTAAGAAGTTTTTTTATCAAACCGGCATCTGTTGCATCTGTCACAAAAATAAAGCAAGCCTCCAACAACAACAACACACGTTTAGACGACATTTTCCCCGAGATCGGGGGTTGCCGTTTGGCTACCTATGATGAAACCGAAATACCCCTCGACGCCATTCCATCATAAGTAATTTATTTCGCTAATTTTTACGCAGGACGCCTTTCCTTACGCAACCACAGTTATAAGCGGTGGGCCTAGCCTTTGATGATCCAACATCACTCACAAGGCAGTGAGGGTCAGTTTAATGTCATAACCAGGACATAAAGCAAGACTCCACTGTCAATAAATTCCTGAAGAACGTTACAACAACCCTGATTCCAGGCATCGCACAACAAGCATTTTATGACTTTATCTTTGTTGCCATTTTGCAGGCTAGGCATTTTACCATCTTCCATTATTCAAAAACATGTAAGTAAATAAAGAGAAATTAGCACTCTGTACGCAATACATATGGCGCTGTATTAAATGACACATTATCATCATTAAATAAATAAATGAACAAATAAATAAACTTCCTACATAATAATATAAAATGTACTTCAAAGTTGAAGGACAATATGTATAACTGTACAACTTTAACGAACAAAATTATAAAAACTGAAAAAGTGTATGTATACGACGAAAAAATTATCAAACTCAAAATTTAAATTAAATTAGATATTAATTGCAATTCAAAATTTTATTAAAATTCCACTGTCATCCAAAAATGAGAATATAACTGAACTACTCTAAATTTTCTCTTGTATATAAATTCAAACTTAGCAATACAATGATAGAAAACAGCAAAATTTAAGAAAAACTTATGAAAACTTATGAGCAACCAATTATTAAGTTGACCAAACAACAGTCAATGACTCACGGAATATTGCTGAATGTTGAACAAAATAATTTCCATAAAATTTCCAGTAGGAGTGAGAACTTCAGATGGTGACGATGAAGAGTGAATAGTTGAGAAGCCAAGCAAAGTTGATAAAGAGCTGCTGTTGTTCAAACTCTTCAATAAGATCTCTAGTTGGATCCTCTGTATCAGTGAGCGATTATATAAAATTAAACTTGTCAAATATCTTAGTCACCAAAAGTAAAAAATGACACACAAATGCCACACAATGTATCCACCATAACACACAAATGCCACACAATGCATCCACCACAACATATCAAGTGCCACACAATGCATACACCATAACATGTAAATGCCACACAATTCATCCATTATATAATACAAATGCAACACAATGCATCCTTTACATGATACAAAAGCACCTTTCCCTTGGATATTTTTTGCCAAACTTGGTCCTCCCCTCTAAGCAACTTATCAATTAATTGCAATCTAGTTGACAATGGAGGAAGTAATAATGGCGAACCCATGGTCAAAGTCAACCAAACATTCTAATTAAAATTGATGATGGTGGTGGTGGTGGTGGTTCAGTTGATAGAGACAATCATAATACTGAGATGAAAGTAATAAAGATAATTAAACAAACGATAACGAGGTTTTATTCTCGTATCCTTGTATATCAATTTTGTTAAACTTAGCTGAACTTGCATTACTTATGTATAAAATACAGTTAAATTAATAAATCAACGAATTTAGAAAAATGTAAACATCAAAGGCAAGCTGTGACAGTTCTTTATCAATTAGGTCGAATAGGAGCTGTCTGATGTTGTGTGCATGGTGCTCCATCACATCTTCATCATCATTCCTCGACATCATGAACAAAAAGTGCGTTCGTAGCAGGTCTAAACAGTTCACAGCAAAGTTCTCCTCATCACTGTTAATAGAAATTTATTTGAATATTGAAATCGCACAATCAACATACGACAAAAAACAAACTTTTTGTTAACGAAAGGTAGCATGGGCTGGCTGTCATCCAATTTCCTCATGAATTTGTCAATGAGTAGTTCAAACTGATGAAATGTCGTCTCGTGAAGATCGACGCATAATGTAGGTAACACAACGTTGCTCTTTTTATTCCTTCAATTCAACGGTCAATTTTTGATGACAATAATCATTCAAGCGTAATCAATAACAAGTGCCCGACCACAATTAAAACGTAGGGGCCGAAAAATTCATATCTTAACTTTTTTTGGCATTGTGCAGGTTGTTTTTGCGTCAATAACAAACCTTTCAAAACTTATAGTAAAACAAAAAACCTTTAAAATTGATATATGGTTATCGCGATTAATCAAAGTAAATAACCGGCAGCATAGCGCAATTCCTACGTGACTGGGAGAACTAAAGGTGCAACGCGGGTCTCCATTTGTTTATTTGGAACAACTCAAACAAAGTCCCAAAAGTGAAGTGATACGAAGTTTTATAACATTTGACTGACATTTGTTTCAAATTATTAATTTCTACTGTGAAGGTTTATATTTTGGTTTTGAGTAATAAACACTCAAAACCAAAATATTTACACGAGAGGTGTCACTAACTGCCGCGAACCCCGCTACACATGGTGTCAGAAAAGGGATTCCTGCCAAAGAGGAAAAGCAGGTAGTGGCAGTGATAATAATTGGTAAAACTGTCTGTTGGTAAAGTTATAGTAAAAATGAACGGGAATAAAAAGTCTGCGACCTAATAAGTATAGAGAAGTTCCCTCTTGAATAATAAAATTTAATTCAAAAAAAGGTCAATTTTCGCAGTATAATAATAATAAAACATACCAACAATTAGAAAATTACAAAAGCAACGTGAGGCCAATAGTCCAACCCAGAGTTCATTTTTAAATGTTCCACCACAACAAGCGTAACGAAAAAAAAATCACTGAACGAATAATTTGGTGGATGCAGAATTTGTTTATGTTTAAAGTAACAACAAAAAATGGAACGTACTGCGAAGTCAAAGTCAAAGAATAACCCGACCGAGGACGATGATGTCGTTATAGTTAACCCGGTACAAGCCGCACAGATAAGAAAAATCGAGATGGAGATGAGGATAATGGAAGAAACAGCAGCAGAAGCAAAGAAAACCGCAGCGGAAGAGTAAAAGATGAAAATACAGACAATAGAAAAGGCTGAACAACGAGCGGAAGAAGCTAAAAGCCGAATGAAGCTGGAGGAGGAAGACAGGAGGTTACACAGAGAAGCTGAACTGCAGCTAAAAAGTCGAAAGCAGCACTGCCCGGAAAGACCAGACTGCCAGAATAATTCGAAGATTCAGCCCAATGCTAAGAATGTGCCCGACAGATCCATGGGAAATATCAGCATATTTTCAGCGGATTGAAGGAATCTTTGATAGCTATAAAATTTATAAAGACTTGCGAGCAGAATTGTTATTGGCAAATTTGGAGATGAAGATGAAGAGAGTTTTGAATGAGATAAAAACGGAGGACTATAGGAACTATGAAGCCATCAAGCAGCAAATCATACGTTCTTGTCGATTCTGCTCGATGAAGCTTCAAGATGAGTTTTTCTTAGCTAGGAAAAGATATAATGAGACCTTACCTGCTTTTGCTTTAAGACTACATCGACACCTACGGTTCTATTTTCAAAGTCGTAAGATTGAAACTCTAGATCAAGCTCTATCACTGTTAGTTGTGGACAGAATTAAGGAACTGTTACCCAGAAATTTGTTGGAACATGTGCTGACTCAAGAAAGAGATAATTAGTTACAGTATGATCGCATGGCTAATATCAGACAAATACTTCCAAAGACCATTCATCAAAGTCCGAATTCAAGCCGGGCCAGTTTGTGAAGCATTGGTAGATAGTGGAGCCGAAGTTTGTGGGATCTCGCAGTGCCTATGTCAGAAGCTGGTACTTTCCCGAACGGAACGGATGAGGATCAAAGGATGGAATGGACAAACCACTGAGGTTGATGGCGCATGGGTGATGTTGACTCCCAACCATGATGAAGAGATAAACATCGCACCTGCTGTCCGGAAGTGGTGTGCGGTGATTCCTAACGGCAACGAACAATTAATTATCACACCAAAATTGGTAGATTTGTTAAACATGGCAGAACAGTATGTGGTACCTGCTAAGAAACCTAAAATCACAGAAGACAACACCTTAGTAAAGATTGACGAAGACAAGACACTGGCGTTTTACAACATCGATGATCCAAAGTTAAAGTGCCCGGAGAGGTGTGGACAGCCAGGTAAATTTGATGTAAATGTGGACACCCTTGTAGCTGACATAGCATTCTGCCATTTGTTCTGTGGACGCTACGAGAAAAACCTTCAGCAACCACACATATCGGCCCGTTTATAATGTTATATGGAACGTTGCCGAGGAGACCACTAACTATCATCAAGAATCATGGGTGGGAGAAAGATGTTTACCCCTAAAAATTGGAAAGCAGTCAGAAGAATACTTGAAAAAATTGCGGCATAATCTGGAAGTAGCACACTGATATGCTGTAAATAACGCAGGAAAAGAAAGTGACGTTATGCGCACTACTACAAACTGCGTAGTACCAGTGTCAAATTTCAGTTAGGACATCCAGTGATAGTCTTAGTTCTAGCCATGTGGAAAAATAAGTGGTGCAACAGGCACCATTATAAAAGTCAAATCTCCACATTCCTGTATTGAGATGGGGGGACAGAAGCATCATGTACATGTAAACCACATCCACATGTGACTAATAGTAAGGAAAAATGGAAAACTATTAACTCGCTTATGAATAAAACAGTTAAACGACAAAAAGTCCGATTGTCTGCATTTTGAAAAAGAACAAAAGAGTTAGACTGGTCGTAGATTACCGATATGTAAATAAATATTCGGCGAGTGACGGATATCCTGCCTCTGATTTACGTGAAGTGTTACAGAAGGTCAGCAAAGCCAGATATATCAGTAGTTTTGATGCAAGGAGCGGATACTGGCAGATCCCCATGGAAGAATAGTCTCGATGGTTGACTGCCTTTGTGTGTGACAAGGGTTTATATGAATTCAAACGCATGCCCTTTGGTTTGAAGTCCGCGAGTATCACGTTTGTTCGAGCCATGAAGGAAATGACCAAAGAAATCCAGCCCTTCACCGAGGCATACATCGATGATATCGCCGGGAGGATCATATGGTACACCTTCAGAAGTGGTAAAGCAGGCTGGTATAACCTTCGACATACGAAAGTGTCGATTTGCAGAGACCAAAATACCCCATCTGGGACATGTTGTGGAATCGGGTGAAATCGAGACAGACCCGGTAAAGTTGCAAAAACTCGACGATATTCGCACTCCAACTACAAAGAAAGAGGTCAGGAAGATCCTTGGATTTTTCAACTATTTTCAAAGTTTCATTCCCCATCTGCCCCGGACCTCACAAAGAAAGGAGCAAATAGTGTAGTACCATGGACGACCGCACATCAGAGAGTGTTAGAGGCGGTGACACGGCAATTAAGAAACGCCACTAGTCTGTATACCATAGACTATACTCGATCCTTTGGTTTAATTACAGATGCCAGCAATCACACGGTGAGATGTTGCTTAGTGCAACCTGATGACGATGGTAATGAACGTCCGATCGCATTCGCAAGCCAGAAGTTGTCAGATACCCAGCGTCGTTGGGCCACAATCGAAAAAGAGGCGTATGCCATTTTATGGGCTTTGCAAAAATTTCGTAGTTGGATATGCATGTCTGTCATCTATATCTACACTGATCACAATCCTCTGACCTATCTGACGGAAGTGGCTCCGAAGAGTTCTAAATTGATGAGATGGGTATTGGCGTTGCAAGAATATGATATACACATTCGATATCAGCTGGAAACAAGAATGTAGTAGACCTACTCACCAGGCTAACAGAGCCGGAGGAGGTGACTGGAGATGAGCGTAGGAAGGTGTGAATATTCCTCCCCAGAAATATTCATCATTTGGGGGGAAGGTATGTCAGGGTTCGAGGTGCCCAGTTAAGCACCTCATGATTAGTTAGAGCTATGAATGCGCTTTAGAGCAACGCCTGGAGATACAAAAAAAAAAGAAAGAGTGTCTCAGCTGGTAGAGTGGTTGGTGTAAAAATTAAAAAGTATTCAAGGTTTGGTGGTGCGCCAGTAGTGTTGACAACGTGTTTCAACAACAACCGCGCCTTCAGTTAGTAATTTATGTTAACGCGTTCCAACAACAACCTCGTCGTCAGTTGGTAATTTATATTAACGCATTCCAAGAACAACCTCGTCTTTACAACCCGTTCGACGTGTTCACGTCTGGTCTCAGTCGACAGTAGTAGACTCAACAACAATTCAACCTAGTTGCGACCGTCGTCACCGCCGAACGCCTCACAACTTCGTCTCAGCCGGCGACAACCTAGTAGTCAAGTCTACAAGAATCACACATTCGTACTCCGCCATTAGAAAAAATTTGAAAAAAAAAGCAATTAGAAATTCATGAGTTTTATGAAGACACATTTCACATATTTAAAGAGGAAAATTTTGCAATTTATATATGAATTTTTTATTACATCGACTTCATGCATATTTCACATAAAACCAAATTATTTTTCAAGAGAGCTTTTTCTATATTTACTTAAATTGTTTGTTGACACTAATGGAGTATTTTCTGAAATACTTTGTAAGCATCTGTTGCTTGAACCAATTGATTAATTTTTAAATTTGAAGTGAAATCTCATATTAAGCTCAAACGATATATATTCAAATAATGCCAAAATGTTCATAATAAAAACAATAAATATTAACAAATCAGTTACAAGAAATAATATTCACAGTGATATTTCACAGTGCAACCAACAACAAATTATTTGACAAACACCTCATAACATTATTAACACCATACAGAACAGGAACACACCAACATGAATGAACAAACAAGCAAACAAACCCTTGTGGAGTGGACCAAGCAAAACAATGAGAAGTGCCAGCAGATACTCTGTTGAGTCCGAGTGAACTGAGTGAAGGCAATTTTTGAGGGCTGTCTAGCGGTCCTTTGTTCACACTGATGCCACATTGAAACATTGTGTTCGTTCCCCAGGCATACACGTCACCTTCTGCATGGAGTTCATTTGTTATTCAAATATTTTTTCGTGGCATTTGCAACAGTCAGGATGATAACAGTGGTTGTAGAAGCGCTGATGGTCCAAATAACAACGACAACAATTGTTGCCCTTAAATAATCCATAATTATTCCCATTAATTTCCTTTCGAGATCAATGTTTGACATAATTATAATGAGTGATAATGATGATGATGTACAAAAATTGAATGTGATTATAACAATGGTGATTACAAATCACAACAAGCAATACAGCAAAACCGAACAATGATAATAAAGTACCTTTTGTAACAGCCAAACAATGAGAATCTCCAGCAGATATATCAACCACACAAACATGTTGTAATGTTGAAATAATAGTTGGTCCTAACATCAACCCTTCCGTGCCTACTCCAACACATGACCCTGAACCCCAAGAGAAAAGCTGTGTACAAATGAACGTGTGAGTGAATGTTTGGGTGCGTGGTGGTTGTGCCAAACGGCAGAAATATTCTCAATCATCCTTCTTTATTCGAATCAAGTGACTTATTAATCTTAAACGCATCAGTTTCAAATATGTTTCCATAACTTCGGTGCTTTTGACACTACACTTGATACTACATTGTAGAACGTGAAAAACAAAGTACATTTGTCTTATTCATAGATGTGATGATTTCAACATGTATTATACATTCATAGCTTATCTCGAACTCAGACCAACTGGATGGATTGAATTTCGTAAATTCTATGTAAACAAAAATCTTCGGAAGAACAGAACTTTTGTAACAATCAGCGAGAACCAACTGTTTTATCATATTTTAATAATGACGCCATACGTTACTCAAAAATTATTGAAATGCTAGAATCATTAAAAAAATCAATTATAGAGATGACAAGAACACACGCACAGTAAATCAAAATCAGCCTCCGGAGAACAATTGCAAATATTCGCCAAAAAAGCAAATATCCCACAGTTATGAGTTTCAACATCTATGGTTCTATTTGCTGTACCCTTCAATTTCTGTGCTCACAACTTCATTAATTTTAAAGTTTAATATAGTGAAAAATCTCAAATGGAAGACAATAAACACGTGATGGGACCACATCCAAACAATCTACAAAGCACAAATGCGAACACCAAAAAACAACACAAAGACAAGCGCAAATAAACATTAGCAAAAATAAAAGCAAAGATTACAAACACAATTTAAAAAAACTAACAGTGCAACCAAACAGAACAACCACAAACACAACAAAGAGAAACAAAATAACAACATTACAAACACAAACATACAAATGCGAACATGAAAACTACGAGGACAGCAAACGCAGATAGAAACAGAAACACAAAAAACATAAAAAAAAAGAGACTAGAACAGACACAAACACAAAATTTAAGTAATACAAGTAAAAACATACTTTGCCAGCTGAAGTTAAAGCTAGTGATGACTGGCAAGTGGCTGCCAGCATTTTCATGTGTATGCCCCTTAGATGTTCGATGATTTTAGGTTTCAACAATCTAGCCACATCCCCATGTCCCAATTTACCTCGAAGCAAAAGAAAAATCAAAATATAGTTTCCAATCATACGTCACATCATCGAGGAGATTGTCAATTGCAGATTTTAAACAACTTAAAGAGGCAGCATTTTAAAACATTAAGATGACAACGAGTAAAATAGCGCAAATAATAACATCGTAAGAGAACAGAGAAACGAATGGAAAAAATGAAAAAAATATTACCATTTGCTCCATCTCCGAAAGACCAGACCACCCATCCCTCTTGAGAGAGAGCCAGTGTATGCGAACTGCCACAACAGACTTGTGACGCAAGTTTCACATCATGAACCAGTGTAGGTACATTTCTATGCAGGACATCTCCAAGACCTGCGTGCATGAATGCGTGCGTAAAATTCCAAAGTCAGTCTATTGAAATAAAAACTTACATTCTGCAAGCCCACATAAACATTTGATTTGAAAAATCATAATGCTTTAAAATATAAAATCTGACTTCTGTGACAAATTTGGAAAATTCCAAAATTAAATCTTCCATCCAAAAATTCATTGAAATCTTAAATTATTCTATTTTAAATAACACAACTTAATCGGAGTTTGTTTGTTAAAACTAAAAAGAAAATCAGAGATAAAAAAAACCGACCTAACTTTCCATGTTCTCCATCACCCCACGTGTACAGTTCTCCATCTGTAGTAACAACGGCACTATGTCTGTACCCAGCAGACACACATAACACCACCTGCAAGTAGAGTATGAGCAGTTGTGCACAACAGCTATATGAAAAATGATTTACATCTGAATATTTTAAAAACATGTTCAACACATAAATTACATTGAATATAATAAACAGCGTTTTAGTGTCACATGCTGACTCTTATATAAATATATATAGTATATATATAATATATATATAGTATATATATATATATATATACTATAATATATATAGTTTCTGAAGTTGTATCGTTTGTTCTTTACTGTTTGTGCTGTGTTGCTCTTACAGACTTTGTATACGAACTGAGATACTTACTATCGTAAACATTATTGTTTTGTGCTGGATTAACTCTACAGACTTGTGAAACAAACTTAAATATTATCGTCATGGCTAAATCTCATTCTGCGGAGTCATTTGATAATATGATCTCTAAAGTTTTAGAAAAATCCAACGATAATGTGATGAAACTAATTGACAAGTTAATGGACAGATCAAATGAAAGTCTTGAAAAAATAATTATTCTGTCCAACAACAACCTGGAAAAACTGTTTGACAAATTTGACTCAAATGTTACAAAATTAATTGAAAAGTCAAATGAAAATGTGAGAAAATCATTGGCTCATTCAGAAAATATATTGAGTAAACTTTTCGAATCAACTGTCATTCGTATGGAGGCTCTCGGCAACAGTTTCGAGCGAGCAGTCAAAAGTATGTCGGAGGCCGTAACTGAGTCAATGAGCCAACTTCTTACAACAGTGGCTGCTCTGAGTACCAGTGTTTCAGAGTGCCAAAAACAGGTCTTAAAAATGAATGAAACTCCCCTGATTGAATCAATGACCAGGGCCCTATGGGCGGTTGATCAGGAGCGTAAAGACGAGGAACGACGAGCCAGCAATGTCATTATCTCTGGCATGGATATGCAGCCCGGAATCAACGATAAAGACGCTGTTTCTTCATTATGCGAGAATTATCTGACACTTAAACCGCAGATTGTCAAAACACGTCGAATCAACAACAAAAAGGTCTGTGTAACTCTATCAAGTCCTCAAACAGTTGACGACTTGATATCATCATCAAAACTATTGCGTTCATCGCCGAACACCAAACATATCTTCATCAACCATGACCTTTCAAAACGACAAGCCGAGCAGGCCTTTCTTAAACGCCAGGAACGACGTCTTGCAAGACCAAATCAGATATCCAGCGGCGTGCAGCCCTTTCGTTCCACGTAATATGAACCGGACACTTCGTATGTCTCTAGCAAATGTTAGAAGTTTGCAGAATAAAAAGAATGACCTTAATTTATTTTTGTCAGAATACGACCCTGACATTTTTTCTGTTATTGAAACATGGCTTTCACCAGAAGATCGTGATGAGTTAATACTACCTCCTGGTTTTTGTATTGTTAGAAAAGACCGTGGAACACGTGGTGGTGGAGTGGCTTTTGTCATTAAAAGCTCGGTTCATTACAAGGTCGTGAAAACACCAACAAAATACTCTCACATCGAAATAATCTCAATTGATGTTTTTTCTTCATCGACAACATATCGTTTCATCTCCTACTACCGCAGTGGTGGATTTGACAATTTGGCTGTCGACTATGCCATTGATAGCACACAATGCATCAGGGAGCTATGCAACGGTAATGTTAACTGCCTACTGGGCGATTTCAACCTACCGCTTATTGATTGGAATAACTATTCATCGCCAGATAACGCAATTTATAATTGTTTCATTGAACTTTTTAACGATCTTGGCCTGCATCAACTGGTGGACCAACCTACACGAGGTCAGAACATTTTGGACCTGGTTCTTTCTGACGATGCCAGCTTACTAGCCGAACTGGAAGTTTCCTGCCCATTTGCTTCAAGTGATCATTGCTGTGTTAATTTTACAATCAACAATTCGACCAACAACAATCCCCACAACAGAACATTTTTTTACGATTTCAACAGAGCAAACTACACTGTCCTGAATGATTATTTGTCAACAATAGATTGGGATTGCCATTTTCAATATTGTTTTGATGTTAATGCCTGTTGGAATATATTCGAACAAATAATCAACCATGCCATTTCAACCTTTGTTCCTTTGATTGGTCGGAATAGTTTACCGCCCAAGCGTTCAGTACCCAAGCCACTTCGTCAATCATACCAAGTCAAACTCCATTTTTGGAAAAAATGGAAACGAAGTTCAAATTCAGAGGACAGAGATCTCTACCTATCTACGTCCAAAAAATGTTCCAATTTAGCAAATATTTATCGCATGACTAGAGAAAACAACCTATTGTCGAAAGGAAATGTTAGAAGTTTTTATCAATATATTAATAACAGATTATTTTCCAAACCTCAAGTTTCCAGCTTAAAAATTGATAATAACAATACACCCAGTGACCCGATAGTTATGGCAAACACCTTCAATAGTTATTTTGCGTCAGTATTCACAATTGATGACGGAATACCTAGTACTCTACCTTCCCGTACTACAAAAACAATTGACGACATCTGTTTTACTCCTCATTCAGTTTATCTAGCTCTACGCAGTTTGAAAAATTCACACTCATCTGGTCCTGATAATATTCCCAATATCCTTCTCAAAAGGTGTGCTTCAAGTTTAGCTGTTCCTCTGTATCATATTTTTGATACATCCTTTAAGAATGGGCTTCTACCCACTATATGGAAGACTGCTATCGTTACTCCTATTCACAAAAAAGGACCAACTAATTACCCCAGCAACTACAGACCTATATCGCTAACATGTTCGTGTTGTAGAGTCATGGAAAAAATTATTAACGGCAGTCTCCGGAATTATTTGTTAGACAATAATTTAATATCTTTCTTTCAACATGGATTTTTGCCTGCCAGATCAACTTCCTCTAACATCATCAAATTTGTTAGTGATTCTTTGTCGACCCGTCAAACAAAAGAAAGTTGCGATACAGTTTATCTCGATTTTCAAAAAGCATTCGACTCAGTTTCACATGCCAAGTTGATTTGCAAATTACAGGCTTACGGTGTAACTGGCAAACTATGTAGCTGGTTGACTGATTTTTTACATGAGCGATCTCAATTTGTTCAAATTCTTAACAAATCATCTAGTTCTACAGCTGTAACCAGTGGTGTTCCCCAAGGAAGTGTCCTTGGGCCAACTCTTTTTCTCATATTCGTCAACGATATAGATGACTGCATTTCATCATGCCCTGTTTCTATGCTGCTTTTTGCGGACGACATCAAATTATACGCCCGATCATCTAACTCTATTCAACTTCAACGGTCAATCAACAATATCGTATCATGGAGTAACAAATGGCAACTGCCACTGTCCCCTAACAAATGCTCAACTTGTTCCTTCATTCCATCAAGAAATACTACAGTTACAAATCAATACACGATTGATCACCATGTTTTAACACCTAATGAGTGTTTTAAAGATCTTGGCGTAATAATTGACAAACAACTTAACTTCACTCGGCATATCAATGACATCACGCACAAGGCATCAACACGAGCTCGGCTTATAATTAAATGTTTTACATCAAGAGACAAAAACCTACTAATTAAAGCTTATTGTACCTATGCTCGTCCCTTGTAGGAATATTGTTCTCCTGTCTGGAATCCTCATTATCGATATCAGCTGATGAAGATCGAAAGTGTTCAGAGAAGATTTACTAAAGCCATCCCCTCAATCCGCCATCTTCCATACCTATCACGTTTAAACTCAGTTGGCTTGCAAACGTTAGAACATCGTAGATTGATTTTCGACCTGTGTTTTTTATTCAAAATATTGAACAACATCATCAACTCCGATCTGATTGATCAATTTACCCCGTCGTCATATCTATCAACTCGAGGTCATCACCGTAGACTGCACGAATCCAATTCTAATAACAACACAACAAAATACTTTTTTTGCAACAGGATAGTTAAAATTTGGAATGCACTGCCTGAGGAAGTAGTTTCCTCACCTTCATATGCCATTTTTAAAACGAAACTACTTACTGTTGACCTTAGAAATTTTTTGCAGATTAAATAACTTAATAACTATCCATGTTTATTGTTTGTATTTTTCTGATTATGGTCTCCATATTATGCAAAACCTGTCATTTCTTTCTTTTTCGAGATACATTTTTCTTTTACTCTTTGATATATTATAAATTATATAATATTTCAAACATTTAACACAATTATGCTTTCCATATATTGTTCAACTTGTCTTTTTATACTGTATTATAGGAATCTCGTGTTGTGTTCTATTGGAATTAAATGCTGTATATATGTGTTTGTGTGTGTGTGTGTGTGTGTATGTATATATATTTTTAGCTGTTCATATTTAATTCACTGTTTATGACCTTGACCATACTTGTTATTCTTTAACTTTGCTCATTAATGATTAGCTGAATGATATTGACGATGTGACTGGTAGTTATTTCCATATTTTGGTTGTTTTCATTATATTTCTGCTTCACTGTTACGATTAATTAGTTATTGAATCTTCTTTTTTTTTTTTTTTTTTTTTCACTGACTGACGTTTATTATATTTGAAGAATTGTTGATTTTTTCCCTGACTGGGTAAGCGGCATGTCAATGCCCTCTGGTCAGTTGGGTCAAATAAATAAATAAAATATACTATATTATACTATATATATATAGTATATATATATATATATTATAATATATACTATATTCTATATATACTATTATAGAAAAAGAAACGAAGATTGTACATGTGTTTTGTGGATCTAGAAAAGGCTTTTGATCGAGTACCGAGGAAGGTCATTGAATGGGCGTTGAGAAAGAAAGGAGTGAATGAGAGACTTGTTAAAGCTGTGATGCAGCTGTATGAGGGGGCGAAGACAAAGGTGAGGTTCGGAAGGGGGATGTTTAGTGTTAAGGTAGGAGTGCAACAAAGATCAGTGTTATCACCGTTTTTGTTTGAAATTGTGATGGATGTTGTGTGTTGAGGGGTTGTTATTTGAGATTTTGTATGCAGATGATTTAGTCTTGATGGCTGAAAGCATGGAAGAATTGCAGTTAAAATTTGACAGATAGAAAAGTGTTATCGAAAAGAAAGGGTTAAAAGTTAATATTAGTAAGACGAAGGTAATGATGAGTGGGGAAGGTGGGGAGCAAGTGATAAGTAAAATAGACCATTGTGGGGTATGTGACAGGAGACTGAAGGCTTACCCGGTATTGTGTATAGGATGTCAGAAGTGGGTGCATAAGAGATGTAATGGTGTGAGGGAGCACTGAAAAAGGTGGAAGGCACGTTCAAATGTGAGAAATGTGTTCATGGTGTGATTAATAGGACGGACGCAAGGACGGGGTTGAGGGGGGGGGGGGTATTGAAAGAGTGGAAAGCTTTGTTTATTTAGGGGTTAAGCTGAACGCGGATGGAGGATGTTTGAGCGCTGTTACGGCTAGAGTTCATGTGGGATGGATAAAATTTAGGAAACTGGGTGGGGTATTGTGTGGAAAGAAATGGTCAGTGAAGATGAAAGGGAGGGTATATAAAGCATGTGTGAGAGCAGCGATGGTATATGGTGGTGAAACTTGGGTGTTGAGGAGAGAGGAGGAAAGTGTTCTGCAGAGGGCTAAAAGAGCTATGGTGAGGATGATGTGTGGAGTTGAAGTGAAGGATAGGAGGAGTAGTACAAAGCTGATGTCGATGATGGGACTGGATGAGGACATTGTGACATTGATAAGGAGATCGAGATTGCGGTGGTATGGACATGTGTTGAGGAGGGATGAAAGGGTCGGGATTAGGCGAGCGTTGGAGTTCGAGGTTGAAGGACTGATAGGAAGGGGTCGTCCGCGATTGGGATGGAGAGAGCAGGTGGAGAAGGACAGAGTGAAAGCGGGGTTGCACGATGGATGGCAAAAGCCATCTACGCATTAAAAATTGAACTATTATTCACCGTAAATAAAACCATTTTTAACTTAACAGCTCGAGAATTACAAGGTATTCAACGTTTGAATCGGTTTATCATTTGTGTTTATCTTCAGTCATGGTTTTCATGCAGGCTCACTGCAGATGCACCTGTGAATGATATTTTGTTGATACAGCGTTTGCATGAATACGACGATGCAGTTCTTGGTTCGACTGGATTAAAAATGATGCTGCGTCATTCTTGGTACATGAGTCCAGAATTGGCAACTCTTGCTCTTTTTTCATCTCTCCTGTCTGACAAAGAAAAGACTGATCTTGTCCGCACAAAACAAGCAGATCGAGGCCCACATCTGATGAAAACACTACCACAAAGTTTTAACAATTTGCGTGCGTCTAAAACATTTTTTTAAACATCCAATATTGATGCCAGTTTTCTTGATGTACCTGTTGAAAACTGGTCAGATACTCCTTCTTTCCAAGTTGCAGCAGTGTTTGTAAGGAATCTGGTTTGCATCAATGACTCTGCAGAACGGGGAGAAGCGTTGGTACAACATTTCAATGAAACAATCACCAAAGACGCAGAGCAGAAACAATTTTTGCTTCAAGTAGTTGAACAGCATAGGAAAAACTTTGCAGAATATAATCGTGAACTGCTAGCTAAAATTTGAATTATTTGCATTGCATTGCATATTCAAGCGAACTGAAATTCAATCAATCATTTTTGACCTAATTTTTGAAATTAAAAAATAAAAGGCATTGCAGATTTATATATTTTTTCACAATTATATATTTTGTTTCATTTGTATAAACAAATCATAAAACATTTATAATCATATCATATAACACTGTATCAAAAGTTGGTAGCGAACGATCAAACACCAAAATCGGAAACTTTCGACCCCTTGGGGGACCTCTAAACATTGTCCAAATGGGCTAAAATTTGGCAGGTAAATTACTGTTACTATACCGACATATTTAATGGGGTGAGACATTAATATTTTAAAACTTCATATTTTTGGAACACCCTAATATGTATATATATATATATATATATATATATATATATATATATATATATATTATATATAATATATATTATATTATATATATTATATATATTATATATATTATATTATATATATATATATATATATAATTATATATAATTATATATATATATATATCTTCAAATGCAAATAAACCTATGGCAATTATAAACCAAACACATGCAAACAGATAAACACACACAGATAGACACATTCGGAGACAAACGCAAATGCAAATAAACACGGATCAACACACTTGTACTGTACACATTAACTCAAACCTTCCCAAGTAGTGGACCAGCAATGAGCTTTGGAGAATAAACTGTGACATTGTCTCCATGACCCAACTTACCTCCATTACCTGAAATAAAAATTGATTCAAGCACAATAAATTAAATATCATGAAAAAAAAAACAAAATCTATGGTAATCATTTAAAAAGTTGAAAACTTAACATCTGACTGTAAAACTATTGAACCACAGCAGCAACAGGACAGTGACAAAAAGTGATTGCTTATGTTAGTAGGGTCAAAAAAATTATTGTGCTACGCGAAAAAAATTGTTAGTAGCCGTTTATTTTTTAAATACTTTAGGCAACATTTGTTAGGTAAAAATTTACCATCAGCACTGACTATGCACCGTTGACGTGGTTAAGAAACAAACCCAACCCCATTGGTCAGCAGACAAAGTAGTTAAAACAAAAAGAGAAGTTTGATTTTAATATTTTTCATAGGTCAGGTACAAAACATGAAAACCGTGTAAAAAAAAGAGTGTTACAAACCAGAGATACGGGCAGTGAAACAGATTAAAAAAACGAATTCGCCGACCTGAGAGAGGCTCAATCTTTGGAAAAAACGATCAAAATGTTTGTGTAGTGGTAGCAGGAAAACGCTACCAAACCGCCCTGGGACGACATATCAGGTGAAGATAAAACTTTCAAAACGCTTTGGAACTTATGGGACCGTCTGGTAATCAAAGACGGAGTGCTATATGTAGGCGATTTAAAATAGCGGAAACTGGAGATGTGATTTGGCAAGCCTTGGTGCCCCCAAATAAGATAAATTCAGTTTAATTAATTTTTCATACAGGAATGAGAGTTGGACATTTAGGCGTGGAGAAACTGAAAAAATCCGTCCAACGAAGGTTTTACTGGCCAACATGGAAAACCGACGTTGAGATGTTTGTCAGGACGCGTGAAAAATGCAGTCGATACTACCGGGGTAAGTCACTACAACGAACGAAAATGAGAATAATGTTGTCTGGCATGCAATGGAAAAGAGAAGCTCTGAATATCACCGAGCCTCATCCTAAATTGAGGAAGGGATATATTTTCATACTGACTATTTTAGAACGTTTTACAAAGTGGGCAGAGGCATTCCCTTAACCTCAGAAATTTTCCAAGGTTTTGAATGCCACTGCAAATACTTAAGATCATGATAGAAAATTTGAAAGTGAACTGTTTTCCACACTATTACACAATTTGGTAATCGAAAAGTTAAGAGCATCGCCTACAGTCAATCTTCCAATGGGGCGATAGAATGATTCCACAAAACTCTAAACTTGATGCCGACCAAGGTTGTGGAGTAATCCCAGAGTGATTGGGAAGAATATTTATCACATGTTATGGCAACGTATTGAGCAAGCTTACCTTCGGCAACAGGGTTTATCCCAACTAGAAAATTATTTCATTCTTCAAGTCTGATAGACAATATGTTCACAAACGACAATATCGAAGTAACTTTATCATTCACTATTTCTCTTATCGTTTCTCAATATTATCTGTAATTAATTTTTCTCATCTGAGTAATGCAAAAGAAAATATTAAGCCCATTTATAAAACCCTCGATTTCAAAAATTAAATTCGCCTTATCAAATGAACAGTGGGAGTCGATTGTTGGAGAAACCAACGATTACCAGTGTTTGGACAAATTTTAAAATAAATTTCAACGAAGTTCCGGACCCATATGCTACTTTGAAATATTGCCCACCCACAAAAATAAAAACTGTTGGTTGAATTCGGACTTCATCAAGTTAGTCAAAATAAAAAATAAATTATACAAAAAAACTAACTTATAATCCCACAATTAAAAACTTGTTAAAAGTTTCAAAATTTTCTACCATCTAACAAACGAAATCTTTAAAAATTTTATTATCAGAATTCATATAAAAAGTCAAATATCGCACTAAGGCGTAGTCACCTGACATATGAGTTTAAAAGCCTTTTCAATCTTTGTACACATCAGCAGATATTATAAATCAGAAAAACTGCATCAGTATCAATATGCCTTACAAATATATGCACAAAAGCGAAAGTGACATAAAAACTGGCTAGGAAACCATGGTGACACATGACATCTTCGACAACAACACCAGCACAATATACACAAATTCCAATCTCAACCACATAATGATCGTTGAAGCTATCTCCATCAACATCAGACAACCTCAGATAAAAAAGTTAATCTTATTTTCTCAAGATATATGAATTTATTTTTTCGTTTTCTATTCGTCATCAGAACAGCTTACCTTTAAATGCTATTTATAAGTTTAATTGTGATTTTTAATTGATTTGTTTATTTTTACTGTGACCAAATAAGTGATGCTTTTGATTAGAAAAAAATGTCAAGTATATATAAGACAGGAAAACAAATTTAATTGCAAACCATCTCCCCAGCTGTAAACTGTGCCATCAATGCTCAGGGCCAATGTATGTCCATCTGTACCTTTTGACGAACTGACCTTTTTGAACTTTGGCTTAACCCCTCCACAACCACCTTCACTTACTGTTATCAACTTTGGAGATGTTTGCACCTGGAAATTATACATCTATATAATACAACTTATCACAACTATATTTTATGACTATCACAAACACAATTTTTAACATTTAATATTTCAGCCATGTTCTTGATATTTGTTTAACGACATTAAAAATTTTACAAAATTATTATTTGTTAAATAAATTAAAATACATTTTTATATATTCCATTTTAATTTTAATTTTTCAATTTAATAGCGACAAATTCCTTAACAAATTGATTTTATGCTCTCAAAATGGCAAACGCAGAAACGGCTGTCAGCCAGCAGTATGTTATGAAAAAAATGAATCAAAACAATCACAAGTTGTCAAAAATAAATTAAAAATGTAATTAACACAAAATGGGGCAGAAAACATCATTTCAAATTACATATATATACCTATGTATGTGTGTGTGTTTGTGTGTATGCGTGTGTACGTGTGTGTATGTGTGTGAATGTAACTCTGTAAATATGTGTGTGTTAGCGAGTGTGCATGAGTAACAGTCAAGGCATAATGATTTATTTTCTGACTGGTCATATTTTATAATTAATTATACAAAACAAATGCCAAACCAAAACGTAAATGTCAAACTAAAGCTACCTGAATGTGAGATTGTTGCATAGGATTAGAGTTTAATGCACTGGATGGTCCAAGACCCAATCTTCCAAATGTATTCTTACCACATGTCATCATTGAACCATCTTTGTTGATCACAAATGTACAGTATTGCCCTGCTTCTATCTATTTTGATATTTCAATCATTGTTGTCACATAAATTTGCTAGTTTAAGCTCAGAACATTAATGTACTATTTTAACTTGTGCCGTTTTGCAGAAGCATATGGCATCAGAAAAAGATTTAGAGATTATGGAGAGAGAACACAATTAGAGATGAAGCTGCAATTGAATGTACAATCAATGGGTGAAAAAAAAATAAAATATTTAATAATGAATTAGGACAAAATGGTGAACAAACTTCAAGCACATAAAAAAAAAAAAATATTTAATAATGAATTAGGACAAAATGGTGAACAAACTTCAATCACACCAGCAGAGAAGACAGCAGACAGCCTCGGCACAAGAACTTTATCCTGGCTTCCCTCCCCTAACTGGTAGCTGTTGTTGCTACCCCATGCATAAACATCTGTGCAATTCTGTGATTCATGACTCACCGCTGAACCACTAGTACTACAATCTGGCAGTTTTGTTTTGTTTGAAGTCGCAAGGATGGATTTTGTTGTTGCTGAGCTGATGCATTCATTTGCCAGCAAGGAGAGCTGGGTTTGATTAAAAGTTAACATTATTATCATTTCTTCATGTAAAATAATTTATATGTTAACTGTATATAATGCTACTTACTTTATGAAAACATTTGCTTTACTGAATTATATGTTAAAATTCGTCAATCTAACTGGTCAATAAATTCACCCATAAGCCATGCTACTATGCAACGCTGTGTAATATTAAGCGACGTCATTTATCCAAACGGAATTAAATTCATCAATTTAATGAAAAAACTAAAAAAAAAGAATATTATAGAATAGGAGGAACAACTATTAAATGAGTCAACAAATGAATGAGTTCATGCCAGGAAAATAAAAAACTGGAAGAGTGAAAGAAAGAACATGTAAATATTTTAAAAAGTAAGAAAATGAAGAACCAAATTGAAGAAAACATGAAGGTCAAATTACAAAAACCAAATCACATATAACTACAACATAAAAATAATCCAATTAATGAATGAGCAAATGAATGTATGAATAATGAATAGAAAATTGAATGAATGTGCAAGTGATTGGATAAATCATTGAATGCAGGAATAATTATTTGCTTACCTTCTTCAACAGGATCAGTGCAGCATTGTAGAAATGCACGGACCCACCATTGTGGCAGACGTCCAAGTGTGTACTGCTCAGAACTGATTTCTTATTTATCTTATGTGTAATTAAAAGGAAACATTTTGCATCTATGCAGTTGCACATTCATTAATGTTTAAAAATACTAACAGCATCAGAAACAATTTGGGCCATCTCATTTAAAATATTTGTAAATTGATGGTGAGAGATGCTTAGATCAGCCACGTCAGTTAAATCGGGATGATGAAACATCAAGAGAACAGTTTGGATCCAATCCAACATGCCACATAGATGACCACGTTTCAGGCACATGAGCAGCATTAATTCACAAGCCAACCTCTGGCCATTTTTATTTAATTCAGACATATCATGACAGGAAGACTTGAGAAATTTCAATATTTCATTAAGGGAATAAACCCCTAACTCAGTCAGCAGATTGTCATCTGATAAGCTTAGTGGGGGCATTGCGGATACAGCATTCACTGCTGCTTGTAAAACACCACAACTCATACTGTTTTTATTATAATTTGGTAACAAGGTTCTCAGAGATTTGTCTATAACCCAATTCTCTCTCAACAAAGAAAAAACCATCGATAAGCCAGTTTTTATGCTGAATTCCAAAAAAGGATTGTTTACAAAAAGAGTGGATCTAGCTTGACCGTTAGATGGAGTGGAAAAGTTTTTCTTAGGCTTGTGTATCTCAAACAAGCTGGTGGTTCTGTTTTGGTAGAGAAGTGAGTCTGCATGAAGCATGCGATTTAATACTGCCAAGTGTTTCTCCATTAGTGTTGAACAAGCTGATTGCCTACTTAATGCAAACATTAGAGCACCCTGACATTTCAAAAATAAATACGTGACCTTTTTAATCTCATCATGGGGAATTGTCACAACATGTATACATGGAACATTTTCATACAGGACATTTTTTTGTACTTCGGTGACTTCCAAGTTTTTCAAAAGCTTCTGATACAAGAGTTCAACGGATGATCTTTCATAAAGTAAGTGACTTTTTTCAGTTCTCCAGGTTAAATTTAAATGATCACACCAGCTGAATTTTCTTTGCACATGAGCCATTATTTTGCCTGTGTTCACTATAAAAATATAATAATATTTTTACTATTATTATACGTTATATATTATAATTTATATTAAAGATTAATGATAATTAGATTAATTAATTTCAAAATATCACTCCTTTACCACCTTCTAATAAATATAAATAAGTATAATAAATATACATATTATATATATATTTACTATGTCATAAAAATAAAAAATGTATTAATATAAATTATAAAACTTATTCTGTTTCTATTTTTATTTTATTAGAACACACACACACAAATAAAGACTCTTTCACACACATAAGTCTTATACACTGTGTTAATAATTAAGAAAGTAAAGTACTGTATAAAATAAATTATATTAGAATTTTTATTATTATTTTCAACTTTCAAATAAATTTTTAAAATTTGATGAATTAATTAAAGTATAAAATAAAACTATAAAAATATATTATATAAAACATTTAACTTAGATTTAGCTTTAGCTTTTAGCAGGTCGAATGATTTTTTAAATTTTAAAAGACAAAAAAACAGTTTGCCGTTTTTAAAAAACTAAACCTCTAAAAGTCTAAATCTCGCATAACGAAACTAAACTTTTTATTTTAATTTAAAATGCAGACATGCATAAAAGACATAAACATTTATTTTAAGCCCAAACTACAAGACAAAAAAATCGCATTATTTGCAAACTGCAATCTTAAACGAACATCCTCCGTACCTTCTCACTCACCCTTTCAGAAAGGCATTTTGACAGCTCTACAATTCGTACAAGACGTTAGAAGACATTATTTACATGTTCGTGCAAAACCGATGTTTAAATCAACAGTAATACTAAAACACAAACTGGCTAATTAGCTGACTCGATCAAAATTAAACTGCATTCTACTTAGGATTTGAACACAACGTTGACCTGAAAGCTTATTGTCTTGTCTTAGTGCATTTTTTTATGGAATATGAAATTGGAATTGCCCTATGGCATCTTTCCCAGTGTACGCTCATGGATATATAATATATTATATAATAGATATCCATGTGTGTGTAGGTTATGTGTACGCTCTACTGGAAGCAAGAGAAGCAATGACGTCACGCATCCATTAAAATTGAGGATGAGGGATTCAAAAAAGTGGTCAGTGCCGGCTTTAGGAAAGGGGCGAGGTTGGGTGCCTCCCGAGGGCGCCAGGTAACTTGTACAGAAGTTCGTTATAAAGAGGTCTGAGAGTATTTATATTTTTGTATAGCATATGTATATTTGTATATAAAATTAGGTTTGAGACTGTCGTAGACATATATATATTCTATATATATGATCGTAGATAAGAATATTTTCTTAACAATATTTGTATATACGCATGTAAGCACCCCTTGGCACATTGTACATTTATTTGTTCACATGCGAACATATGTAAGTGTATATTATTAATTACTGAACGATGAGCGTATTGTATATATGCAAAATGATTTGAAGAGTGAAGAAATTACGATTGTATCGCTAGGACCATCTTATTGATGTTACTATCTTGATTCTTTCAATTACTTTTAAATTGCCAAATATCAACACAAAGCACTATCATTGAGAAATTCGTCTTTCAAAATGTGTTTACATCATGGATGTCTAGACTTGTTATACCAGATGTCCAGAGATCCATGATTAACATTCTTTATTCTTTAAAAAGAATTAACACGTATAATGATTAACATGTGTGGTGCCTGCATAATCGCACATGTTTTCATAATATATGTAGGTATGTTTTAATGTACGTTTGTAAATAAAAGTATATACAGAAATCGATAAAGTGTTATAAATTAAATTTGTAATAAATTTATTTATTGAGTTATTTAATGATAGGAATGCAATATAACAAAGTTTAATGTTGGGTTTGAGTAGTATTGGCAAGCTATGAAGCTACAATCACAAGTTATATCACAAATTTGTGTTTTTAAATCCGATTAAATTCGACTCCGGTTGGATTTAAGAAAATCAAATCTTCTCCTAATATTCTATGTAAATTAATGAAAACACAAATTTTGATGAGAATTATAAAAAAGTTACTGTTTAAAAACTTGTAAAAATAGGTTTCGGCCTGGCCGAAACTTTGGCGGAAATAAGATTATCTTGCCGAAACCATGGATATATCTATGGCCGAAACGGACCAAATTGTTGATATAATATAATGTAATGTAATATACAAAACTTCACGCACAAAATCAACATTGTATTTGAGAGAAAATAGTTAGTTCCGGTGATTTAATTTCCCTTCGTCTGGTTTTGTTGGGTGATATGAAAGCGGGTGATGTTTGTCATATCATGTCAAGTTTGAAAGGGAGTTAGACACGAAGGATTGCAGTACCTATATCAGAAATTTTTGCAAAAGTATTAAAAAGACTATGCGAAGATTTTACGCGTCTAGTCTAAAATGTCTACCCATTTACCAACCCCGAATTATGGACGACTGGGTTGGCCGGGTTGAAATAAATTTGTCATGTCAAATCAAATTATATATATCCATGTGTCAAATGCATGAAATAAATCAATTAAAAAATAATCCAAATTAATAGAATCAAAAAAAGAATAAATATTCATTAATAAACTATAAAACTGTAAAATTTGATGAATTTGATATCTGGATATACTAAAGAATGAGTTCAAACTCTAAAGCTCACTAAAAATGTGTGCAAGTGCGTTTGAGAGCCAGTAAAAGTATATTCTTTTACACATATATAAAGTATATACATATTTTATATATATGTACATAGTGTTATATTTTATATATGTGATTCTATATAACTTGATTCAACATATATGGGATATTTTAAAGTAAATGTTCACCTAACGCATCAATTATGAAAAAGAAGCATTAGATTGTTTTGTCAAATAATTAAAAAATAAATGTTTGAAAATAAAATAATATCTAATAATATAAAAAATATAAAATAAAATAATTAAATAAAATACATGAATAATTGTTACCGATTCATTTGAACAGCTTATTCCTTTATAAAACGAAACTAGCGTAAAGTTTCGTCAATTTTTTTCATTAACTCATCTAACGCATTAAAAAGTATTGGATTGTTTCGTCTAATTTGAGGAGTAAATTAAAAATTAGATGTTTTTAATAAATTAATTTAGCTATTACTATTAAGTTTATCTATATTAGTTGCACAGCATGTCTCTTAAACTGTTAACTATAAAATAAATAAATATTCTGGGAAAAACACATTACACCTATCCCCCGATTTACACGGTAGATACGTTCCTGAGAAAAACGTGTAAATCGAAAATTAAAAACTTTCAAGTCAAAACCGTGTAAATCGAAAAGCTTGCAGAAAATGCACAATTTTGCTATTTAACAGTTGTGATTTTTTTCAATATTTTTAAGTGTACACAGAAATAAAAATAAAATGCATTGACAGATTAAAATATGTAATATATTACGGAAACACTGTTTTTTTATTTATTAATAATTACAATACATTAAATAGAAGAACAAAAAATAAAACCAAAGGTGCTTTATTATCATTCATCACTGTCAGAAATTACTCTCATTCTTTTTTTCGGAATCGAAGGTTCGAATTTACTTTCATCAGTCGAAGTTATTTGTGCCGATTTGATGTTTGAAGCAGAAATATTTACTTTATGAGAAATGGTAATAAAATTGGTTATTAACAATTGCTTCGAATTTTTTGTAAATTCTTTGTAAACTTCTTCATATTGAGCCAAGCAAGCACGTGTTCAATAACAGTAGCATTTAGTAGAGTGTGATAAAAACAAATCCATTTATTTGGAAAACCGTGTAAAAGCAAAAACGTGTAAAACAAGTACCGGGGGATAGGTGTACTGGCATTCGGTTTTGTTCTGCCAACTAGAAAGCCCAAATGTTTCTTTATTTGGTTGTTTAGTTTTCCCTTTTTTTTATTAATCTTTGTGAAAAATGCCAATAGAAGATTATTTAAATGTTATCTTGTTAGGAGTGTATTCGCTGATGGCATACGGACGCGTTCTACGGGGCTTACAAATTTGTTCAACACAAGGCTCAACTTGTTGAAGTGAGGTTTGCGTTTGTTTACTTACAATTTTGGTAATTTAATACTTAATACTTCAATAAGCCAACTAGTAGAAATAGAGTGCAAAAAAGTGCAGTCATTTTATCAAATCATCATTTTATATTTTTATAATAATTATCAATCAATCATTCTGCGTTTAGCGTACAGAGACCCGGTTTTCCCTAGGTAGGACGTTGTTTTCTTTGCCATCAATTTTCAGCGCCAAATTAGGTGATAGCGACTCATTTCGTTTAAATTTAGAGCTTTCATATCTTGCTCGATTGTTTGCGACCAGGACTTCTTTGGACGGCCTTTGGGACGTGTACCAGGTACTTCAACATCTGCAAGATAAATTATGGCACTGTTTCCACTTCGTTTGACATGATCAAACCACCGCAGACGGTGTTGCCAGCATTCGTCCTTTATATCATCTAAACCAGCACGACACAGGATTTTGGTAGATTTGATGTGGTCCTTCAGACTAATTCGTTGCATCCATCGGATCATTTTCATGTCGGTTCGTTGAAGTTGTTGTTCCAGTTTGGTTGTCATTGGCCATGTTTCTGCACCATATAACAAGACCAGACGTATCACAGATTTATAAAGTCTTGATCGTAGTGGTAGTGGGATGTCACGCCGCATCAATATAGAGGCAAGGAGATGCCATTTATTCCAGGCTGCACGTATGCGTGCTCGAACGGCAGCTTCAGCCGTTCCAGTACAATCCAGAACATCCCATATATATTGAAACGATGTGACTTTCTCTATTTTAATGGCTTCAAAAACATTGCAATTTCGAATTTGTTGTTGTGGATTGATGCAAACGGGACAAGCAAAATTTTTATAATAATTATATGTGTTATTATGATTATAATACTTAATTTTTTAATTTAACACTTATTAATAAATGCAATCTCTCAATTAATTTATTTAGAAATTTAGTTTTTTTATAAAACATCTTCCTGTTATGAAATAGGCAAGCAGTTGAATCATGCAATAAATAAAGCTCCCAACTAATGCCTCCTGTACGCTACAATAGTTAAAAGTGTGAAGGCCCTGGAACCCCCTGTCACTGGGATTTAGTCGAGTTTGAGTTTGGGCATGAAACTATATTGTCGTTAATATGAAATTGTTTTATTATTCATATAGGAGGATTTTACCATGGTCAGAATAACTTTTCATCTGAATTAAACATGTTTCCAAAGAAATAGAATTTCATGAACCATCCAGGCGCAACAAAATCAAGCAGACAAAATTCACTAAAATGTGTTGACTTTTTCTGGCCAATCCTCGATTTGAAGAACTTGAGGGATTTGCAGCAGACTGCATTGAAGTGACCAACGTGATGGTTTCTGACTACCTGCCAGTGGCGGATTAAGTCAAGCGGGGGCCGTAAGCAGAAAAAAATTTGAGGCCCCCAAACTTAGTGTGTCGTGGAGAGGCTTTTTAACTTTCAATTATTTCCAACTTATAACTATGTAGGTGATATACATCTTTGAACTAAAAGCAACTTTTAACGAATTTGAATATATTTTGTCGAAAGATTTGTTACAAACATTAATATATTAAGTGCGAAATTTTTAAAATATTAAACACTGAATTATTCAAATTAAATGTTCAAACTTTTTTTATTTACAAACACAACACACACACACGCACACACACACACACACATATATATATATATATATTATGGAACGTGTCCGCGCTCATTTAAGGCTCTTCCAGTGCTTAGTGTTTAGGGTTTGTCTTTTTCCTATGGTGAACACCTTTCCTGGGATACAATCATTGCAAATATTTTTGTCGAGCGCCATTTCAGACTTCATACTATTTGTGATGTGCTTCATAGATTAAAATTTGGTCAAATACAAATATAAAAAAAAATACAAAATTTCCAAATAGTCAAAAAAATATGTTTGACAATAATGTAATTCGAAAAGAAGATTAAAAGAAATCATTGGAAAATAATAATCGACAAACAACATTTTTTTCAAATAAATTTCTTCTTAGCTTTACTTCTTGCAAATTCATCAATAATTTTGGCAGTGTCAACACTATTCATTATTTCTTGTTCTATATAAAAAACAGCTAAATTATTTAATTTTTGTTCCCCATTGTACTCGTCAAATAATTTTTAATTCTTTTCAAAACAAAAAAAGATCTTTCACCAGATGCATTAGATAAAGGAATAGTTAAAAAAATTTTCAATAATATTTCAATATTGGGAAATGTGCATGACATTTCTTTGGCGGCTTTATAGATTCTTTCAAATGATAAATGAAATCTTTGTTATTACTTGAATTATCTGGCTTATTCTTAATGGCGTCCTCATTTTCCTTCAAAAAAAATAAAAAATGGTTTAGTTCATCTTCCAAATTACAAACATCAATGTCATTTCTGTAAATATTTTTCAATTCTTTCTTCTGACAAATTCCAATCAAGAAATATACGAAAATGTTCCAAAACAACCTCATATTTTTGAACTCTTTGTAGCAATTGTGTTTTAAATGTATTGATTTTAAAATTATCTCTAGTTGTAAATTTATACTCTTCTTTATTTTCATCAAAAAACGCATTTCTTTTTCTTCTGTTAAAAGTTACTTCATCTTCCTCACTAAAAGATTGTTATCCTGATAAATCGGTTGCTTCTGTCATAACTTTTTCATAATCATTTCTGAAATTCTCAATAAAACTGTCTAATGATTTAAGTAGCATTGATCCTTTAAATAATTCACATTCTATTGATTGCAGTGACTTACTGGCTGGTAGAATTTTTTCTTTGCAGGATACAATTCCAAATAACAGTCACAAGAGCGGTTTCGTATTTACTCATTTTTTTAAGTAGTGATGTTGCTTCAACCATAGTGATAGGTTTTTCATCCTGTTCATTGCATAGGTCAGTTAACGTTTCTTTTATTATTGTATATTTCAGTTTTAAAGCTAAAACAGCATCAGCTCTTGCTGACCATCTTTTATCTGATACCCTTTTTAACGAGAGAGACTGATCAACATCTATTTTGTTGTTCAGCATTTTCCAGCGATGAGTTGATGATGTAAAAAATGTAAATAACTTTTGCACAAACATGAAATATTGAACCGCGGTGTTACAGCTCTCAGCAGCAAAATTTCCAACTAAATTCAATGAATGGTTAGCACAAAGAATAAAAACCGCACTCGGACTATGTTCTTTAATACGTGCTTGTAAACCTGAGTACTTTCCTGACATGTTCGAAGCGTTGTCAAAAGATTGACCTCGACAGTTTCATTAAAGTTTCTAAAACTTCTTTTTCCAAGTATGAAGATTTGTGCTTATCAATAGAAACGAACCCTAAAAATCGTTCCTTTATCTTACCAGAAAAAGAAACATATCTTATCACAAAAGTAAGTTGGTCAACATGAGCAATATCAGGAGTGGAGTCAATAATTATACTGTAATAAGTTGCCGATTTAATTTCTTCAATTATTTCAGCCCTTACTTGATTGCCAATGAGGCCTACAAATATGTCACAAATATGATAAGATAAATAACTTGCATGATCCCGTCCTTGGTTTGCATATTTTTGTAAATGTAATTTTAAAAATTCATCATATTCACTTAAATATTCCAAACAGGTCAAATAATTTCCTTTTCAATTGAAATTTTTACTTTCATCATGACCGCGAAATCCTAATCCTAAGCGGCTTAATAACTGTATTGTTGAAACAATCCTTTTTAAAACTTCTCTCCAATAATACTCTTCTTTTTCTCTTTCCTGCAAAAGCTGAGCATCAACTCTGCTCAAAGCAGTTGATCTTTTGTACAGAGTGCACATAGATGACATGTGTTCTTTTGAAATTTCATGGTCTGATAAAAAAAACTGTTATTGATCTCCAATTTTCAAAACCAGTTATTAATTTGGACTTTTTCTTGGAGAAAAGTTTGCAAGGGTAACAATAAACGCACTTGCTAGTTTCGGAAAATACCAGCCATGTTCTTTTTTCCAAAACTCCGTTTGATTTTTTTCTATAAAAATGATCATTAGAGAGCCCTCTGCTGTAGTAAACATCATCTTTTACTTTAAACACCGATTTTAAGTTTTCTATATTTCCTATATTTTAGGGTTTATTTTTTAAAATATAGTCAATAAATGAATCAGACAAACTGGCTGGCCATAAGGCTATATCATTAATTTCTTCATTTTTCTTATTATACAATTTATCTGGATTTTCTCTGTCTTCTGTTATCTCACTATTTTTTTTTCATCAACCTGATGTTCACTTTCTCCTTCTTCTTCCCTTTTTTCAACACTTATTCGTCTGTGACAAGGTTCAAAAGAAGATGTTGATGGCACAGGTAACTCGATATCGCTATTTACTAACAAATATTTATGAAATGCATTTTTCTGACTTTCAACAAATTCCTGGATTTTTAAGATTTTTTTCCGCTCCACTTTGATGTCTTTTCATTTTTGTACTATGAAAGAAGTCGTTTTTATTATATAATTACGTTTTAATAGCATCTATCTGCCAAGTTTGAATTTTAATATTGAAACAATTCAATTAATTATAAAAGCCATTTGTAATTAATTAAAATGAAATTCATTTAATGAATTTATATCAAAAGTAAATAAAAATGTTTACCACTTAGGTACTTGAAATAAAAGAAAAAAACAGACAACTAAATAACGTTTTAATTATTTGACCACAATACTTTTTAAAAAAATAAAAACACGCGCTTTCAACAACAAAACAACGATACGATATTAAAGACAGAAAAGTAGGGAAGAAATATCACGGTGGCTAACGAAACGAATGACAGATTGTTTTCAAACATATTACTGTAAACTGCTAATGTTTGCAAACGCTTATTAACGTTGAATTCAGCATAGTAATTGAAAGAATTTTTTAATAATTTCATTATATTTCAATATTTATTTCAGTTATTTTTATAAAATAATTTTTTTACGGGGCCCCCTTTCCATTAATAACAAATATTATTTAAAATTTTATGATTTTTTTCAAATTTTGAAATTTCATTATACTGGAAAATTTATTTGAAGTATTTTTTGAGGGATAAAATTGTACACGGGGCCTCCTGGCCGTCCGGGGCCCCTAGCAGCTGCTCAGTCTGCTAAGCGTTAGATCCGCCACTGCTACCTGCTGAACAGCTCGCCTGTTGTGTACTCTACTGACATTACATTCTCTGTTATTAGGGGCAACTGGACTCATGGTCGTCACCTCACAGGACGAATTTTAAAAGACGTTTCTGGCAGTCTGTCGCGCTATGTGCCACCATCTCAGCGACGTCACGAGCACCAACTAATAGCGGTTCTTGTTTGAATCTTGGACTGCAGATTAGACCGCCTCTTGATAGCAACTGTTTGTTTTTGCTGAGTTTGACGAATAAGAATCAGGTTGTTGAGTCTATCAAAGGCTGGTCTCAGTGATATGTTAATTGGTGTTCATTCCGTCATTGTTTGTAGACCTTTCTATAAAAATTTATCGTTCAAATTTTTTATTGTTTAATTTACTCAATACCGATCACTACACAAAATTTAGTTACTTTGATAACTTTTTTCAACCATTTCTGCCAAAAACATTTCCCAATCAAGAGGTGATTGTTTACTGTTTATTGCAAATTTTAACAAACCACCGAGTTATTATGTTTATTGATAAAAAATGAACATAAAATATTTCAAATGTCAGCCTGAAATGTCATCAACCTTGTGTCCAGAACGTAAAAAAAAAGAATGTCGAGCATTTCATAAAATCAACAAGGTTCTCTAAAACCACAGCGTTCAAGTGCAACACAAATTATTCTAATTCTCTATATAAAGTGACCGACTAAATTGAGAAACTCAAGTCATCAAAATTTGGTATGTCTTGATTTTTCAAATTCTGGATGTCACAAATAGGATCCGCCATCTGTCGTTAATAAAACTAAATTATAAAATTGAAAAAATAAAATTTCGAGACATTTACATTGACGACGATGACATTGTTTAAAACATTAACATCAAAAAGAACTTAAAATTAGTAATGTAACAAAAAGATTACGATTTTTCTATTTATATTATATAACATGCTTACCGTTGTTGGGTAAAATAATTTCAATAGACATCCAAGGACCTTCATCCTGGACAACAACTCGGTCTGTGAACTCCACATAACTATTTGGATCTTTAAACTCGCCGTTTATACAAACTGGATGACTAAAATAAACCAAAAAATTTTACTTTTTTAACGTGATAAAATAAAAAGTAATGACTTTTACAACCAAAACAGAGACTTGGAAAAGTTATAACAATCATAAATACCGCACTTGAACATACTCATTTATATTGTGGACAATCCACTTGCTATTTGAATGTTGGAGATATATGCCATGTGAGAAGATATCATCAAGCAGTCCTCGCAGGCGGACGTCTAAATGATCAGTTATTACCCACAAGTTCCCGTTTTCATTCTGTAGTGCAAGTTTAATTACGAAAAATAGGAAATTTGATTGTTCAAACTACGGATGACTTCAGAAATGCACACATGCATATGAATTTCGATGAAAGATGAAAAAAACACTAAGGCCACAACGCCTTTTAAAACTAAATTTAAAAATCATGTCCAATTCGTTTTTTAAATGCAAATTTTAAACATTAAATTTAATAAGCAAATTGATCACAAACTTGTGGATTGTATTTACTGCTGTTGATCAACAATCCAGCCGAGTATGACCTGATGTCAACCATCAAAGTAGTGGGTATGCCTACGAATATCAAATTAATCTGGACCGTTGTTTCGACGTAGTCACCTTGTCAAAATGTAAAATTTTCATCAGTTAGAAAGAATTAAGTCACAATACACAGACACACATACACAAACAAAAGCATTTCAACTATTGTGAAAGAAAATTATTTGAAGTAAGAAACGTAAATGAAAAATATAAATGAATAGCAATTTAATCAAAATATTAAAACTATTGTAAATAAAGATCAATGACATATTTTTATAATCTAGTTTTATCCTCAAAATGTTATTCACATTAGATTTGTTGGAAAAAGGCAGGTTCGTCGTTCGATGAGTGATCAAATTACACAAAAATGTTTTGAAAATAATTATTCAAAATAAAAATGATGCCGAATCAGTTTGATTTTTTGAAAAAAAAATCTAGTTACTCAATTATAGGCGCGTATAAACGTGAAGGAACGCAATTATTTTGAAAGGCTTGAAATGTCATTAGCTGATGCATTTGTGTTATTATGAACTTCAAATAATGATTTCAAATTATTAAACACGAATGGAATCTCTGCAGCAACAAAAAATAACTAACCAGTCTGTTGAGAGGGATCAGCATCGTTTATACTGACTTCTTCCAGCTTGTTTGACAACATCTGGACATCTATCAAGTCAGAAGTTCGAAGACTTCTCAGATCCGATGGTAAGCTTTCACTTAAATCTTTTCATGACAAATTTATGAATGTGACGTTAATTTTATAGGCATGGCCTCAGCTTATTGCTTTTATCAATTTTTATCTAATTAATAAACACAACAAACATGGTGTTATAACCGCCGAAATGATCAAATTGCGCTATATCATTTGTTATCCTAATTATTGTTATCTTTGCTATATTTGTAATATTTGGATTGTAAACCATAGAGGACTGTAAAGAGATATCGAATCTATGCTAAAAATCTACTGTAGAGACTATGCAAGAATTTGTGGATAGAGGTTTTTAGAGATGTTTCCAACGAGGTTTGAAGCAAAGTCGTAAATGTGATTTATGTAGCTACTTGGATTGGTTTAGTGTTTCTATTAGTGCTGGCATTAACGTTCAACAAAGTTTGCGCTTGAAGAAGTTGTGTTCATCTATCGGAAAACTTGAACCTACGGAATAACGATAACTAAACGATCGTTGGAAGCTACAACACTGGTGTCGGAAATATAAAGATCTTTGAAGTTATAACGTTGGTGTTGATAGTTACGAGCATCATTGGTTACAACAATATTTTAAGAACTATTTTCGAGGTAATGCAAAATTTTTATAGCGACAAAATAAAATCAAAAATTTAGAGGAGGTTCTTATTTATAAATCAAACTGCTCCGCCCATGGCCATAGTCAGGAATTTTTTTTGGAGAGGTTGTTGCAAAGGCGGATCTAGGGGGAAATGCAGGAATTCTAAAAATCACTCCAACTAAACGGGAACAAAAAGAAATAGCAAAAAAGACCATCAACTTGACAATTTTTAAAACACTCCCCATCGAGAACTTCAGACTCAGACTCGTTAAACGGTTAGTCGAATGGCTAAGCAATAAACTTGTTATATTAAGTATTTCTGAAAATGCATAATCTAGAAAAATATAACGATCTCGTGAAGTGCAGATTATCACAACAGCTTGAGATGGTCATTTTTAAAATGGTCAATCTAATCTTGATCAGCATCAAACCAAATGGCGTATTTAATCAATCGTTCTCATCGTTTATGATTGTTAATATCAGCAAAGCAATTATAGTATGGACATCAATTTATTTTGGCCTTTAATGAAATTTTCTTAATTGCCATCTTTCGTTACAATCTAAATCATAACAACAACAGTAATCATCGTCTTTGTCGTCACATTCAGTAACAAGCAACATGTTTAACAGTCCAGGAAGTAATATGAGCATGTGTATATGTAGAGCATCTTGTGCCATGTTAAGAGTCACTTAACTTGAATAACAGTCAGCTAATTCGTAAATCAGCTTTGTAAGTATTTCACTGAAATAATAAACACCTGTCATTACTTCACATATAAACATGGGATGTCAGCAATTAATGCAAATGTTTATTTATTTATTTAATTAATTAGTTATTCAATGTTTATACTAACTTTCTTTGGCCACATAAACAGGGATTTCTAGATGTTTATCAGTGGGCAACTTCAATGAAAATAAATTTTATCTTTTAAAATTCATTTTACAGAAAAAATTATATTATTCAAGAAGTCATAAATTTTAATTAGGAAATATATTGTGGATAAAAATGAAAAATACCCACGGCAAGTTTGTAAATCAGATCATTTAATGATTTTAACAACTGGTGTTATGGGCAATGAATTACAAATAGAAAGCTGAAAAATTTTTCAAACTAATTATTATTATTTAAGCAAGAATTATCCGAAATTTTATTCTGGAATAATTTTTAAATCTTTAATTTTTAAGCCTTTAAATCATTAGCTTAAGAGTTTATATCACCTAATGAATTATTCTAAGTTTTAGAGATAGGTAATTTACAAAGTCAATCAATCTTCGTTTTGCGTCCAGAGACCCGGTTTCCCGAGGTAGGACGTTGTTTTCTTTGCCATCAACTTTTTGCGCCGAATTAGACGATCAGTTGTATCCATTTCATTTAAATTTAGAGCTTTCATGTCTTGCTCGATTGTTTGCGACCAGGACTTCTTTGGACGGCCTTTGGGACGTGTGCCAGGTACTTCAACATCTGCAAGAGAAGTTATGGCACTGTTTCCACTTCGTTTGACATGACCAAACCACCGCAGACGGTGTTGCCGGCATTCGTCCTTTATATCATCTAAACCAGCACGACGCAGGATTTTGGTAGATTTGATGTGGTCCTTCAGACTAATTCGTTGCATCCATCGGATCATTTTCATGTCGGTTCGTTGAAGTTGTTGTTCCAGTTTGGTTGTCATTGGCCATGTTTCTGCACCATATAACAAGACCGGACGTATCACAGATTTATAAAGTCTTGATCGTAGTGGTAGTGGGATGTCACGCCGCATCAATATAGAGGCAAGGAGATGCCATTTATTCCAGGCTGCACGTATGCGTGCTCGGACGGCAGCTTCAGCCGTTCCAGTACAATCCAGAACATCCCCTAGATATTGAAACGATGTGACTTTCTCTATTTTAATGGCTTCAAAAGCAGTGCTATTTCGAATTTGTTGTTGTGGATTGATGCAAGCAGAACAAACAAAATTGGACACTTTAGATAAAGAACCAATTATTTTTGAACAACGTTTGTGACACCACTGGTTACACTGCTGACACTTGATTGAATTGTTACCTACACCAGCTTTACAAACTGAACAGGGCCATCGTCCAGTAGCTGTGAATTGGATGGGTTCACTAGTGTTCATTGCTTTGGTTTTGCTGATGTTGACTTTGAATCCATGATCGGCGAGTCTGGTGTTCCAATCTTCAAACATCTGTGCTGCATTCTGCTCAGACGTGGCTGTTAAAACGATATCATCAGCATATACTAGATTCCAAATGTCACCAGTGCGTATCGGTTTTGTGATTTCTTCCATCACAGTTATAAATAACAGTGGACTGAGAATCGAGCCTTGGTGAACTCCAATGCCGATGTCAAATGCATCTGTGTTTCCAACCGTTGTGCTGGCAAGAGTCTTAGTATTCGTATACATTTCCATCACAAGTCTAACAAGATATTCTGGAATGAATTGTCGACGTAGACTCCATCTGACTGCTTCACGGGGAACTCGATCAAATGCTTTTTCAAGGTCTACAAAAATGTGTGATAGCTGTTGATGCTTTGCGAGTTACTTCTCTTGCAGTTGCCGAAGGATGTGAATTGCATCAATTGTTGATTTCCCCGCTAGGAAACCAAATTGATAATTTCCGATTGTGATGCACGACGTTAATCTTCTCTCGATGATTTTTTCAACAATTTTCAGGGAGTGTTCTAACAGACGTATACCCCGATATGAGGAACAGTTCAATGGATCACCTTTGCCTTTGTATAGAGGGACTGTCATGCTATAGTTCCATTCAGTCGGCATTGAGCAATTTCTCCAGATTTCACGGCAAAGTTGTAGTAACGTTTGGATACCTGCAGTACCAGATGCTTTGATAATGTCATTTGTGAGTCCCGAGGGCCCTGCTGCCTTTCCATCCTTCATAGCTTTCAGAGCTTCTGTAAGTTCCTCTACAATGATGTCTGGAATCGGACCTTCAATGGGTGGAGCGTCAAAGTTAACATTGATTGGATTTGTTTCGTTTAACAGACGGTTGAAGTATTCTCTCCACTGTAGCTTGATCTCATCTCGTTCAAGAACCATCTCATTTTTGTCATTTTTTATACATGAGGCACCAACTATGTCTTTTTTCGTACGCTTTGCTTGTTTTGCTATATGATACAGAGATTTCATTTGTTCACCTTTACTTTTAGTGAGCCACTCTCTGCACTGATCTGTCCGAGCCAGTGCAACTTGACGTCTTGCATAGTTGTTCTTCTCATGGAAAATTTTATGGTCATCAACAGACTTTGATTTTTGCCATTACTTGTATGCAACTTTCTTTTCAGCTATTGCATTTTGTACACTGTCATTCCACCACCAAGTGTCACGTTCATGCTGACGTTTTGTACCAGTTTTCCCACAAACCGTAGTTGCAGCGTTCATCAAAACGGTTTTGTATGTACTCCAATCTGTACTGGCTTGCGATTGGTGGTCTAACTGTGTTGCGACGATCTGTTGAAATTTTTCTCGATGAATATTGCTTATCAGCTTCCACGTTTTGATTCTCCGAGGCATTGGTTTAGACTTATGTTTTGACAGTTCGACAACCAGGTCTGCCACAAGGAGTCTATGTTGGGCGACAGATGATTCGCCAGGTATAACTTTGACGTTTTTGAATAGCCTTCGGTGTTGTTGCTTGACAGCGAAGAAATCAATTTGCGTGGCTGATGGTCCACTTTTGTATGTTATGAGATGTTCCAACCTCTTTCTAAAATATGTGTTCAGTAAACAAAACCTGTGACTTTCAGCAAACTCAAGGATGCGGTTGCCATCTTCATTCCGGTTTCTATAGCCAAAACCGCCATGTACGTTGTCAAAACCATCTGTTTTCTCTCCAACGTGGCCATTGAGATCGCCTCCAATCAGGATTGTTTCAGATTTTGGTATTGTTGAGATGGTGTCAGAGAATGCAGTCCAGAAGTCATTTTTCATCTCTTCTGATTCGCCTGTCTGTGGTGCGTATGCAGAAAAAATAATCATTGTTTGCTTTTCTATGCGAAGCTTGATCCACATAAGACGTGAATTAATTCTTCTAATATCCAGTACTTCTTGGGCTAGCAGTTCTCTGACAAAAATTCCAACACCATTTTTGGCAGTCTTTTGACCATTCCAGAATAGTTTATATTTTTATATTTTATATTTTATACTTTTTATATTTTTTATTTTACAAAGTGTATATTAATAAAAATGCGAAATCCAAGAAGCGGTACAAATGATGTAAAATTGTAAATTGATTGTGTAAGTTAAGGTGGTGTAAATAAATAACTAGTAAGAACCGTGGTTTCCTTCAAGTGATCCACAGTAACAAACTTCGCTGGTTCTCTGTCTAATGAAAAAAATAAATCAAAACAATACAAAAATATGCTTCCAATACAAAATCATCTTGTTATATTGGATCATTTTAAACAGTGACTCTAATTATTAACATAACGAATTTAAGTAAGCTTCCATCATCACAAACCAAAATGAAAAAGTTTACAACGAAGCATCACTGTGCAAAAAATATAAATCACCATCCAAAATATAAACCCTGTCTACAAGTTTGAGCTGGCATTTAATAGCCCTAAAAATACTAGATGAATTCGAAATTCTGTTTCGTTGATAACCATAGAAAATAATTCTAGCAGATTAAATTAGACCTTGTAGGTCATTTGACGCAACATTCAAAACACGACTGCAAACACTTAATACAGAACACATAGAGTACATAGAAGACATTAAATAACTACATCATTTTTTATTAATTTGTTTGATTAAAATAGATTATTTTAAATAATAGTTACTTGCTTAATAAAAAGAAAATATCAAAATGGACTAGAGGCAATAATAAAAAAAGCAAGTAAAATAAAATGAGTTCTCGTAACAAATAAATTGATAAATATTTCGATATAACTTAAAAAAATTTTGTATTGATTTCGAACAATATAACATGTTGGAGAACATGAGATATTTTATAATAACTAACTGACATTAATAAACATCATAATATGGTGAAGAATAGAGAACACTGTAATATGGTGGAGAACATCATATCAAATCTCAGTAAAGGATTCCTTTAAATTCATCTGAACTATTAAATTAGGAGTAACAACTTTAGAATAAACAAAAATTTTCAAACTTATTTCTTTCCAACTGTTACAGCCAAATTCTATATAACGAAAATCTCTATACAAAGAATTTTTTTATGTCCCTTGAAATTTTACATATAAAAAATAATTTCTCTATAACGAACAAAATTTATAAAAGTTGAAAAAATATCCGACCAGCAAATATTCTGTGGATTGATATGAGCGGAGTTTTGTACTCCTTTAATAATGTTAATAATGTTATATCCCCCTGAATGCTCGGAACTACGTTACATATAATTATTGTTATCTTGTTACATTTGTTATCTTCGCTATTTGTCAATTGAATCTCTTCATACCATTGAAGCTATATATAGGGGGCGAGAGTAGCGAAGTCAAGTAGCGAGGTTCGAAACGAAGTCGTAAATGTGATCTAGGTAGCTACTTGTATTAGCTTAGTGTTTCTATTACTGTTGGCATTCAAATAAACGTTCAACAAAGTTTGGGTTTGAAGCAGTTGTGTTCATCTATCGGAAATTTTAAGCCTACAGAATAACGGTAACTTGACGATCGTGGAAGTCTACAACACCGGTGTTGGAAATATAGAGATCATTGAAGTTATAACATTGGTGTCGATAATTATGAGCGTTAAAGTTTACAACAATATCTTAGAACCATATTTATTGTTCCTTGTTCTAGTATTCTAGTAATTTTTGCGAACTCTACCTCAATCAATTTCAATGGAATCTGAATCATTGATGCATGGAACAAAAAATAAATTTCACTTTTAAAATATCAAATTTTATACCATGTATTATTACTTTCTGTTATCAAAATAAATAAATTAGGGGGTTGTTTTTCACAAATAAACACCTTTTAGGCAATATGGAATTTTTTCATGAACAAATTCCAAATAATGAAACTTCTACATAAAGAAATTTTTACTGGAACCAGCAAATTCGTTATAGAGAGGTCTGACCATATATTGCCTACCCTTATCAGCTTATCAATTGAATCCGATTTTTTTTTAAATGTAAATAAGTAGAAAATTTTAGTTTTTTAAATGAAATCTTTGAAAAATGTTATTGATCAGTAACTATACAATCAAATGAATAATGGCTGATGTTTGAAATTAGTGTTATTATTCTTTGTGCAGCATATATAAACTTTATTATAAAGAAATGAAAATATACTTCTTATTCTGAAAAATTTATGGTTTGGATGCTTTTTTTCCTCATCAATGATTTCCTCAAAATCTTTGGACTTGTTGAGTGCACACCTGAGCCTTGTCTTCCATCGAACATAATCCTCCTTATCTATTCCAACTCTGTATCTACCAGTGTGTTCAGCCCATTTCTGATTCAAAATTTATATTAATCCTATTATTATTTAAAACATCAATAAATAGATTTTTTACAAATTAACAAATTTTAGCATTATAAAGAATAATCAAATCAACTGTGTCTTGAATAGTAATGCATGCTTTATTTAAAATATAATAGCATGCTTTATTTAAAATATAACTAACAGTCAAAATGTTAATAACTCTTTTACAAAACATCGCAAATTGTATTTTGAACAACTAAAATATAAAAAGAAAAAACCTATTGCATACCAAATTTAGTAGTTTATTATGACTAGTATATCATAACAAATGCCCAACTGAATTGAAAATTAAAAAGCTGGGCCAAAAACAAAATCTAAATAGAAATACAGTAAAAAATAACCTTAAAAATTTCTTTCTCATTTTGATCAGGACAACTTTTGCTGCCTCTTGGCCAAGGAATCACAAATTGTGTGCGTTCATTGTCCAACCAATTCACCCCAGGCACTCCACCACTGTTTAAAATGCCTTCTAACCAAGGGCGTAAAATTTGTCTTGACTTTTCATCCGCCATTTTGTTTTTCTGAAATTCAGATCAGTGTAATTTTGTTAGTAGTTATTCACATGAACTGAATTTATTTTTCATCATCTAATTATATTATAATTATAAATATTTTATGACTTTGTACTAAAAGAAGCCAAGAAAATTTTACTGTCAAAATATAAAAAAATTCAATCTCTTCTCTCTCTCTCTCATGCAGTCTACAAATTTTATAGATTGAGATTGAATTTTGTAGATTTCAACAAAGTAGATGTCAGAGATCCCACCTGGCTTCTCTAAGTTCTTTTCTACAATATGATTAAGTCTTAATTTCTTAATCATTGAGGAATATCCTTTTAGCTTTATTTAGACTTAGAGAGCCTTTTTATAGGTGAATTAATTAAATAAAGTATTAAACAAGCTCTGACCTAACTATCCTAATTGGATAGTAGTACAGAATAATAAACTTTTAATCTAAAAAAATCTATTTAAATTTAAAAATAAACAAAATCTAAAAATCAGTAAATATTGAAACTGGGTAGATCTCTGACTTAATTGCTGAATTTTTTATAATTTTAAAGTGGTAAAATACTTGACAATTATTTTCTATTTTTTTTTTAAGAAAAATTCTCCCAAGCGAATCTTACTAAAATCGAAACCAGCTCCTCTTCCTTACTCCTAACCATATCTTGCCAGAAAATGATCTCTCGTACTGCGGATCAAATTAAATAGGGCTGGCTTGATAATCAGCGAGATGTCGTTGCAATAACTCATATAAGAAGGCCATCATGAATGAGAAAGCATAGGATTGTTTCATAAAATGATTCCACAATAAATGTATTAAAATTAATTGACAATATAAAATAATTAAAAAATTTGGAAAAACTAAATAGTTGATGTATTTTATGATAAAATTTTTTCATTCTCATAAAGTTCCGTCAGAACTTGAATAACTGTTACCGATTCATTTAAACAGCTCATTCCTTGAGAAAACAAAACTAGCGGAAATCCAACCATAGAGTTGTAAAAATGGAATTCAATGGCGACTCCTCAAGTCGACTAAGGACGTATTCAACTGAGTTCATATGTTATTTCTTAATTACTATATACTAATGATACTTATACAAGCCCTCGAACGCCCTCTCGCACATTTTTAGTGTCTAGTTTCACTTTAATTTCCAAGAACATTTTTCATCAAACTCATTAAATTTTAGAATTTTAACATTTTTATAGTTTATTAATATTTATTTATTTATTTTTATTTATTTTAATTATTTTTTGATTTCTTTTTTGTATTTGCAAAATATTTATGTGTATTTAGGTATTTATCTTTTTATGGTATCAATTTGAATTTGAAATTTTTATTATCTTGTTCATATTTTTAAACTTTTTGTCCAGAAATTCCGATATTAGATTTAACATAACATTGTTCACCTTTCTTTATAGTTATTAAAATTTTGTCCAAAACCACTTAGACATCACGGTGTCACCTCTCCGCATACGTATAGGCTAACTGATTTGTAATCATGCTTCGCAGGCACATCCCTGGAATTTAGGGTTGAATTCATATATAGAGAATATGAGTTAAAATATAAGGAAAAAAGACAAACACACACAAACATTCACTTTAAGAAATTATAATTTTGACAAACAACATAAAGCATATAAAAATTTATAGAATATTAAAATTATATATACAATATAAAACATGGTTAATGCCATATATATATATATATATATATAATGGGATCACTGTGATGTTGATTGCATTGTCAAGAATGAACTTAACTGAGTTGTTGAATCAATGGGATCACTGTGATGTTGATTGCATTGTCAAGAATGAACTTAACTGAGTTGTTGAATCAATGGGATCACTGTGATGTTGATTGCATTGTCAAGAATGAACTAAACTTATGCCGGAAAGAATTTATAAATGCATATATGCAATCATCAACGATGATTCATTCGGAATCGAAATATGGCCTTATTGCGGCATGAATTCGAAAAATAAGTTTATTTTGAATTTTAATAAACTAAACGTTCACCAAAAAACTTTAGTGAGAAAAATCGAAAAAACGAACTACAAACATATTAACGCCAAACATTCGGTAGAATTTATAGAATATTGTAAATATATATATATATATATATATATATATATATATATATATATATATATATGCAGAAACTGTTACAGCATGCAAGGCAGTAGTACAAAATTAAACAAATAAATAAACGGAGAAAGAAAAAAGTTTAAACATGAAAAATAAAATAGAATAAAATAAATAATAAAATAAATAATAAATAATTATATTGACAATAAAATAAATTGACAATAAAATCAAGTAATGGCAACGCAAATTAATAGACTAGCACTAGATGATGACTTAGTGAGTTAGTGAGGTGATCGATAAATAAAACCTAGTTATGTGAATGACAAAGTTTTGTTGAGTGTTAACATGTTTGAGGTGTCTTATGATGAAAGTCTTTTCCTGGTATGTAGGTTGGGTGGCGACTTAATAGTTTTAATTGGTGGTAGTAGAGGATGAATGACGTGGTTGTTGTTATTTTCTACTTTCTTGAACAGTCTTGAATCGAGTGTGTTGAATATCTGAATGACGGTAGAGTTATATGCAGGTAAATAGTTGAAGCGGATTAGTTTTTTGATGAGACATTTCAGTTGCTGAAGTTGTCGTGTAGCAAACCAGACCAGGAGGGAGCTGCATATTTGATGCGTTTACATGTATTTATAATTAAAGGATCTAATACTTTATTCTAATAAATAGGCTCAAAATTAAAATCTATTTGAACTTATATAATATAAATATATATATATATATATATATATATATATATAATACTTCTAAATTTTTAACACTTAATTTTACTTTTAATTTTTGGTTACTTCAGTCAACAATATTTTTAACTGCATTTCATATTTGTCAAAGTCAATATTTTCCTATATATAC
>NW_008705498.1:43784-53719 GCF_000326865.2 Helobdella robusta | reverse complement strand
GTATATATATATATATATATATATATATATATATATATATATATATATATATATATATATATATATATATATATATATATATATATATATACATATATATATATATATATATATATATATATATATATATATATATATATATATATATATATATATATATATATATATACATATATATGTATTTGGGTTCAGATTGTCGTATATACAATACAGTTATTAATAAATATCACCACATTTTCCGCTTTGTTGAGTTTATAACCTGCATCATATCCTAACGTCACTCAGATGTTCAACACACTCGATTCAAGACTGAAAATAAAAACAACAACCACGTCATCCATCTTCTACTGCCACCAATTAAAACTACAACATACAATCTTTGTCAACGCAAGCATAACTATCAAGTCGCCACCCAATCTACATATCAGAAAAAGACCTTCATCACAAGACGTCTCAAACATATTAACACTCAACAAAACTTTATCATTCACACAACTAGTTTTTATTTATCGTTCACCTCACTAACTCACTATGTCATCATCTAGTCTATTAATTTGCGTTTTTATGCCATTACTTTATTTTATATTTTATTGTCAAATTCTTTTCTTTTATTTATTTTATTATTATTATTATTTATTTAATTTTGTTTTATTTTATTTGTCATGTTTAAACATTTTTCATTCTCCGTTTTTGTATTTATTTATTTACTTATTTGTTTAATTTTGTGCTACTGCCTTGCATGCTGTAACAGTTTCTGCGTCTGTCAAATCCTGATTATTAAAGAATAAAAATTAGAAAAAAAATAAGTTTTTTAATTTTTCAAACAATTATTTTATCAATATTATTCAATTTATTCAAATTGATAATAAAATTATTTTTCAATAAATTTTATTTTTAATTTGAATAAATTGAATAATATTGATAAAATAATTGTTCGAAAAATTGAAAAACTCAGTTAAAAAGTCAACATTGCGGAAAATGCGGTGATAATTTTTAATAATTATATATATATATATATATATATAATATATATATATATATATATATATATAGCACTGAAAATGTGCGCGGAGGCGTTCGAGGGCCTGTATAGGTATTCTATGTAAATGAATATAAATATACATGATAACCGAATAGAGAAATTATAAATAGAGTGATATAAGTTCTTTCTGTGTTTATTTATCGATAGTATCAATGATATAACAAATATATATCTTGGGTAGTATCCATCTATATAGAAACTAGTTAGTGTCCATCTATATCTATTGTAGTATCGTTATTATGTTCTTATTGATCATCGGTTCCATTGAAAACCTCATAGGAATTATTATTATTATTTCAAGATTCACGGGCATAGCCCCTCGCCAAACACATACTGAAAAATCATAAGACAAATGAAAAGGAAAATGTATCAGATGGAACCAGCAAAAACGGTGTCAACAGAATTGAGCTGAAAATAAACACTTGAACCGATAAGAACGTACGCAACAACCAAAATGATGATAAATAAATCGATGAACAACAAACAAAACTAATTTTGATTCAACTAGCAAAAATAAATTTAACTGTACAGTTACACAAATCAAGTACGATTTAGAAATTAGATAGCCTGCTGAACTTAGAGTCACCTTAGTAACTATCGACTGCTGACTTGAAATCGCTCAAGGAGATGGCATTGACAACGGCAGAAGGCAGTTTGTCTAGTTCTTCTACCACTCTATTCAAACAAAAAATTTACGGCAGTCTTTATGGCTAGAACTTAAAATTAGCCTGAAGTATGGCCCCAGTAATGTAGGGGCAACGTAGGCAGGAATCTAACCATTTATCATTTTATATAACAAATTAAGGTCGGCTCTTAGACGTCTAAAGACCAGAGATGGCATCTCCAATTTCCTCAACCGGTCCTCGCGTTGCCCTTTTTTTAACTCTTTCCAGCTCCTCTATTAAACCGACTTTGTAAGGATTCAATACTTGGACACTGTACTCTATGTGTGACTTAACCGATGTCTTATATAAAGTTACAAAAGCTTCGTCAGAAAAGTATTTAAAATTCCTGGCAATGATACCAAACATAGAGTTTGTTTTATGAAGCAACTTCATAACATGACTATTGAACTTCAATTTATCATCTACAACAATTCCAAGATCTGAAATTTCTTTAACCACCGGCAGATGAAGGGATCCGTTGCCTTCCAAAATGATGTAAGGTAAACACGGTTTGTTGGAGCAATTTTTTAACAACTGGCATTTAATCTGTGTTTGATTTCAATTTCCAATTATTAAACCAAACCAAATTTACCAGTATCACGCGTAAAACTGTTTTTGTCTTCTTCACTTTTCAATACTCTGTAGATTTTTTAATCATCTAAAAATGTAGAATATTTCCACATACATAAGAAATGTCGTTTTTAATATAAATAAGAAAAAACAACGGGCTCAAAACCCCGCCCTGAGGGACCCTACTCAAAAATTGAAATATACTATTTTACCTGATCTTTAACCATGGAAGTTTGCTTAAATAAAATATATTTTCTAGCTACATATACATTGAATCATATATGGGCTATTGCATATATAACAGCTATTTAGTATTTTAGTTTCTTCTGATTCGATATCTAGTCAGAACATTGTGTTCGCGTAGATATGTTGGTTTATACGGTTAAAGTTATAAGCGATAGTCCTTTTTTAACAGTAATTATTTTAAAAAAGTATTTAAGTTAAAAATTTAAAATAGTATGGGTTTGTTTATTGATTTTCTGATACGCCACTACGGATGTAAATACGTTTAATTAGCAAACGGTGTGGTGGATTGCTATTGCAAGTGTTGTTAATTTAATTGTTGGGACGCAAACTCACATGCCAATCCACCACTTAGAAAAACGATAACCAAAATACTTCTTTCTTGACAAAAAAGAGCAAATGAACATGGCGGCTATGGATTGTCTGTAACCTGCGTAAACACCAGCTTCATCCACATCATCACCGGCAGAGATGGGCAGTAATGTAATTCAAGTAACGAAATTACGTAATTCAAATTACATTTGTAATTTGTATCGAAATTACTTTTTAAGTAATTGGTAATTTAGTAATTTCATCTTTCATGTAATTTGGTAATTTCAAAGTAATTTCAAATTACATTTTGACTAAAAAATATAGTTTAAGTGAACAGATATACTTACACAAATTATTATTGTTGTTATTATTGAATTTTTTTTTTCTTGAAATTCTAAATTTTTTTTTAAATTCTAAAAATTTATTTGATTAAAAATTTCATTTGCTACTTTGAAGTTTTATGGTCATATAGCTACATCAAAGAAGTTTACTTCTTTGATGTTTGATGCTTCTTTTTTTTTCTTTCTTCCTTTCTTTCCTTCTTTCGTACCTTCTTCCTTTCTTTCTTTCTTTATTCAGTCGTTCATTAAACAATCGAACAAATTGTTGAAAGAAAGTAAATTAATAAAAGAATATGAAAATGACATCAAAGAATATGCAAAATCAAAAGTAGTGGTGAATAGTGTCTTTCTTTCTTCAGTCATTTATTAAATGATTGAACAAATTATTGATAGAAAAAAGTAACTTAATAAATGAATATAAAAATGACATCAAAGAATATCAACGCAAAGAAAAATCGATGTTTAAATAACTTCAAACAAATTTTTTTCTTCATTTATTCAAAACTGGTTTGATGTAGTTTAATTTAATGTAATTTAAAATTAGTAATTTGTAATTAGTAATTTGGCTCTTATTAAATGTATCGAAATTACAATATTTAGAATATTTTGTAATTGTATCGAAATTACAATGTAGTGTGTAATTTGCCCATCTCTGATCACCGGTGCTAATGACTACACAGCATCAACACCCTCTTCTACATTTTCAGCAGAGCCAACCACGTGTAATAAATCAATATTCTGGTTAAAAATTGTTTGTCAATTTGATTTATCTCTAAAAACAATTAATTTGTAATCTTCTCTTGCTATATTTATTCAATCATTGTTTTATTTCAAGTTTTAAAATTTATACCTGTTGATTTATTAACACAGCTATTAATAAAAAAAGTCATAATTTTCAATATTATTTAGTTGTTACTACCAAAATATAATTTTTTCTTTCAAAATTCTCTTCAATAAACCAAAAATTGATCGGTAATTTACTTCTTTTTGTTAAGTTTTATGTTTTTTTTTTAAAACATGATATAAACCTATTTTTTGACTAAATGTTCTTTGCTTGGTATGAAAATGAACTTTTTGTTATTCCGGTCGATAATTAACGAGTCAAAAAACGATTCTAAGTTTATTTTCTTCTTTTAATGTCCTTCAATATTATATTAATATCAATTAATTAAACGATTTACGTTACAAGAAATTTAACAGGTTATGGGCCCAGATAACGTTTTTTTAACAATTAATTGATTTGACAAGAAAATTTAGAATAATAAAGAAATTTTCTTTGAAGACTGTAGTGTAGTGAAGAGAAAACACGTGCTTTCTCATTCCCTTAAAGTAGACATTTTGCTTCTAATTAAAAAGGTCAAATTGAAAGACAAAGAAGAAATGGATCAAACAAAAGTGCAAATCAAACACCTAGAAGGCAAAAGTAATTGGTTGAACTGGAAATCAAGAGTTTGTATAATACTACGCGGCATTCCTGATGCAATGGACGTAGTGAATGGCAAATTAAAAGGTCCAGATAGATTAAACGATGACTCAAATGAAGATGAGATAGCAAAATATCAAACTGCTTTGAACAAATTCAATAAAGCAGATTGTAATGCTATGATAATTCTGTCAACGGATCCAGGTCATCTAGTAAGGGGGGGGGGCGATTTTTATCCATCATGGCAACCCACAACTGCCTGCAAGGCGGGCAAGCCCACAAATAAAAAAACGTTTAAATTATTTTTCAATTTGCCCTTTAAATAACAATCTTTGTGACTAAGACATTACGGCATATACGTCGCGATCGTATCAGCATCGGCAATGACGGTGCAAGTGTGCACGCACGCGGTAGCACGCATCCCGTATCATGTCAGTAAACTTAAATCTACTCTGTTCTATTAAAAAGAGTAATGTAGTAATCATATTATTTACTACGGATCCCATTATTTTAGTGTTAAGTAATCCTTTAAAATATGCACTTTTTAATTGTTTAATTTTATATCACTATTCACTTTTAAACAGTCTAACTTTCGTTTTCAAGCGCCATGATTGTGTATTGTGTTGTGTTACTTAAAAACGACAAAAATAGTAAATACAAGTTACTTTTAAATTAAAACATTCATTAATTATTGTTTATAATATTATAAAATGTTAGGAACAATTAGAAAATATTAGGAACAAACCATTATCATCGGAAGAAAATGAAGAAAACAAATTTTTCACAACCACAGAGTACTTTGGATTCATTTTTTGTGACGTTGAAGAGAAAAAAGTCTGTTGAAGCATCTACAACTAATTCTACTGTCACTACTGAAGTTGGTGGAACAACTGAACTTCCACTTCCAACCACATCAGCAGAAGCTTCAACAAGTAATAGTATTTCTACTGAACATGTTGAACATGAGATAACAGAAACAAGTAATAATATGGACAGCAACAGCCGGAATATGAATGTCAATTCAGTAGTCATAGCTCATGATAGTCTTTTTTCTGAAAATGAACAGATTTCAACTGAGACTGGAACAGCTGAAATTGCTAAGGCATTTTCTAGTAAGATTTTAAATGCTGGATTTATCAATGATATTGGAAAATTTGTTGGAACATTTATGGATGATTTGACAAAAAAAAGTCTGTTAAAATCGCTATGGAAGCCACCAGCTGACTACAAAATTCCACATTCACTTCACAAGAAGAAAAATAAACAAGAAAAGCAATATCTTAATCATTCTCATCTGGAAAAATGTACTGCAAATATTGCTCATTATTTTCATACCACCTGACTGCAGGATCTCACAAACGAATGGAACTTCAGAAGCTTGTTAAACAACCATTACAAGTGTTTGCTAAACTGTTTGGCAAAGATGGAGATTTAACAATGCATGACAAAGCAACATACCACAAGGAAGCTGTTGAAGCAGGGAGGTGTTTTTTAAAAAACTATAATAAACCAGCAATAAATATTGTAAACAATTATATTTTTAGGAAGGCAGAATATTCCATTCAGAGAACACAGAGATGATGGCAGTATATTAGACAAAGATGATGAAGATTCTGATGTGATTAAAAATGAAGGTAATTTCCGAGAATTGCTAAAATTTAGAATAAACAGTGGAGATTCAAATTTAGAAAATCGTTTAAAAACGGCAAGAGCATCAGCAACCTTTATTAGCAAAACCACACAAAATGCGTTAATTAAATGCTGTGGGGAGGAAATATGTGAACAAATTTTGAGTCGCGTTAGAGAATCAAAGTATTATGCTATTGACGAAACAACCGATGCATCACATAAGTCGCAAATGACTATAACATTACGTTACTTGCTGCCTGATGGATCAGTTCGAGAAGATTTTGCAGGATTTGTTGGTCTACATGACAACAATTATCAATCTGATATTACTGCATCAATTGACACTGAACCTATTCTTGACGGCAAAATTATTGGTCAATCGGTTATAAACTTGTTTGCAAACAAGTTCCACCTTTTTCTAGAAAACTGTGTTGGTGTGGGAACAGATGGTTGCAGTGTTATGTCTTCGTTACAAAAAAGAGTAGTAGTTGAAATTCAAAAGGTTGCAGTGAATGCAGTCTGGTGTCCTTGTTATAACCATGCTTTAAATTTAACTTTATCAAAAAGTTCGAATGTACAAGCAATAAGAAATTGTTTGGGTGTTATTAGTGAAGTAGTTGCTTTTTTCAATGCTTCTGCAAAACGAAATTTTATAATAAAGAACATGATAAATTCACAACTGGTTTCACTCTGCGAAACACGATGGGTTGAGAGACATGATGCGTTGCTGATGTTTAGTATTTAACTTCCACAAATAATTGATGCGCTAAAGAAATATCTAAATGGAATGACAGAACAACTTCATCAAAAGCAACAACTTTTATTAACAGCAATTAGAGAAAGTGATTTTATTGTGTCCTGTGCTGTGCATGTATTCTCTTTCACAAAGGGCCTCAGTGAATTGTTTCAAAAAAAAAGTTTAAATTTACATGATGCAGAAAATTGCATTAACGACCTGTTAAATGTTTTACAAAAAAAGAGAGAAAACTGCGAAGAAATGTTTTCGGAAATTTTTAGAGCAGCAGAAAAAATAATAATTGAAAAAGATGGCACTTTTACCTATAAAAGATTTGTGCATCGACAAACATGCCGTGAAAATGTACCTTCTGATTCATTGGAAGAATATTACAGGCGATCAGTTTACATCCCTCTTCTTGATGCACTGATATTGGATATAAATACTCGTTTTTCTAAAAAAAATTTGCAGTGTCTCCAAATCTATTCTTTGATGCCAGAAAATATTATTAAACTAAATCATAAAGATGTTGACGAATCTGTTTCAGCAATCAGTAATTTCTATGGTACCATTCTTGGACTTAGTACCCAACTTGAATTTATATCGGAAGTTGAATTGTGGCAGAGCAAATGCTTTAGAATGAACAAGGACGGAGGAGGAGTCAAATCACTGACTACTGATCTTTCTGTTGTTTTTTATTTGTGTGACCCGGTACAATATCCAATCACTCAGAAGTTGTTCCGTATTATTAAAGCACGTCCAGTTAGTGTTGCCAGTGCTGAACGTAGCTTCTCAACTCTGCGAAGAATTAAAACATGGCTAAGAACACGAATGACAGCAGACAGATTAGTCGGATTGGCACTACTTAATGTACACAGAAACGTTTTAGTAAATGTTGAAAATGTAATTGAGCGTTTTGCGAAGTCAGGAAATCGTAAAATAGAATTTGTTTTATAAATTGTTATTAGTCAACCTATCAAGGTAGTGGGTACCTCGCTAGTCTAATAAAACAAATAAACCCATTTTTTAAAACACTTATAGAATTAAAAAAAGGAAAATAATTTTTTTATATTTATGTATGTACTCATATGTATATATTGTTATAACCGTGCTACCGAACGCATTAGATTCTAGCGTATTCTAGAATGTTCTAGTGACTGGAGCATTCTGGAGTATGCTAGAATCGGACCATCTAGAAGAATCTAGAAACGACGCTTGCGAAGAGTATATAAGCGCACGTCGCAAGATTAGCGATTAGTGAAATCCGTGATTAGTGAAATTCGTGATTTTGTAAATTCGTGACTCTGTGATTTTGTGAATAGCGATTCGGTGAATTATTTAAAGCGATATTTGATTTGTTTTGTCATAGCGATAGATTTTGAACAATTTAAAAGTTAATTGTTGTGTTAATTTGAATTTGCTAGAAATAAACGATTAGTTGATTTCTTCTGTAAATAAAGTTTAATAACTAATAACTGTTTGGAGTATTTTATTCAATCGAAGATTTGAACCCGTCGTAAATCGGTTACGACAGCGAGTATTATAACATTGGTGTCAGAAGTGGGATCTTCGACTAGCGAGTTACTACTCATAGAAAAAGAACACGATGTCAAAACTGTGTGGTTTGAACGTAGTTCAGCTATGAGAAGAACTACAGAAACGAAGCCTTGTCACAAGTGGCAACAAAGAAGTACTAGTAGCACGTCTGAGAGAAGCTCTCATTGACGAAGGTAAGAACCCAGACGAATTCAAGTTTGGTGGTGCTGACGAAGACAATGAAATTAGCACAGGCACGTTTACAACCGCTAAAATGATGGAACTTCTGCTTAGTATGTCAACTGAAATAAAACAACAGATCAAAGAACAGTCCGAACAACAGTCCGAACGACAAGCAGAAGAGTTAAAACAACAGATCAAGGAACAGTCCGAACGACAGACAGAGGAGTTAAAACAGATCAAAAAACAGTCCGAACGACAATCCAAACGACAGACAGAGGAGTTAAAACAACAGATCAAGGAACAGTCCGAACGACAGACAGAGGAGTTAAAACAGATCAAGGACCAGCTAAAACACGTAAAATTGGAAGTGGCAGAACAGATTGAAGAACAGTCAACAAGAATAGAAATGATCGAGCAGAAATTTGATCGTCAGACCGTTGAGGTAGATCACAAGATAGACAAATTGAAGCGAGAATTGGAGCAATCCAAAAAAATGGCAATGCCGTTAGATCACGCATCCGGAAGAATTTTGAAGGTACCAGCATTTGACGGAGAGATGTCCTGGAACGTTTATAAAACCCAGTTCGAAGCAGCGGCAACTAGTAACTGTTGGAACGGAAAAGAACGAGCAACAGCACTGATACTGGCTCTGCGAGGTTCAGCAGCAGAGGTTCTTCAGACGATTCCGGCGGAGAACCACTTCAACTATGAAGTTCTGGTTAGCGCGTTGGATTTACGTTATGGTGAAGAACACATGAAACAGATTTATCGGTCTCAGCTTAGAAACAGAACGCAACGATCTGGTGAATCCATTCAGCAGCTGGCACAAGATATCGAACGGTCGACATTGCTGTCGTATCCGACATCAGACCCCGAGCATAGAGACGAAACTGCCCTGGATACGTTTATCAAAGCCCTTCGTGATTCGGAACTCAAGCAATCCCTTCTCTTGTCAGATAAACGAAAACTCAAGGATGCCGTTGCGCACAGTCTCACTTTTGAATCGGCAAAGCAAGCATCAAAAAGTGACGTACGTCTACGCCAAGTACATGAAGAATGCCCTTGCCAGAAGGTGGTTGTGAAACGCGAACCTCAACAGCGTGGTGTACCCCAATGCTGGATTTGTGGTGAAAAAGGCCATCTACGTCGTGATTGTAAACACCGCCTAAAAGATAACTACTGCCGAAATTGCGCGACAAGATGGCGCANAAGCAGAGAAGATGATCCTGTCATGAAGATGATCCTGTCATGATCT
>NW_008705498.1:35924-43734 GCF_000326865.2 Helobdella robusta | reverse complement strand
GCCACTTTGTGTGGCAGAGGTTGGCTAGTAGAATTGACGCCCCCAGTACCGTAATTAACGTTTCCAGACTACATCGAAATCGAAACGACCTATGGCTGAACGGAAAAGTTGATCAAAGAGAATGTGTAATTACAGTCAACACCGGAGCAACAAAATCGATTTTAAGATCTGATTTGGTACCCAATCTGAAGAAAGAGACTTCTAACAAATACATCCTTCGAACAGCTACCGGAGGAACAGCACCAGTCTATGGAAAGATTGTCCGTACTGTTCAGCTAGGCGACTTGTTATTCGAAGGTTCATTCTTAGTCGCGGATATCATCGACGAATGCATAATAGGTGTCGACTTTCTGACAAAATATGGGTTCAAAATTGACTTAGAAAAACGCATTCTTAAATGGAGAAATACAGAAGTGATAATGGGGGATAGCGACGAAAAATGCATTTGAGTGACAGTCGATTGTGACATAGAACTACCTCAATCATCTGAAAACATCGTATGGGGCAAGTTGAATTGCGATCCAAGGAGCCACCAGTTCTATTTGATGGAGCCAACCTCAACGACAAATGTACAGAACGCGGTCATTGGAAAATGCCTGGTAGAAGCGAACAAAAATGGTGTTATTCCTGTCAGAATAATGAATACCGCTAAACACACTATTAAAATTAAAAAAGGCGAAGAAATAGGTAATTGCCAATCAATAAATTTGGTGAAATCATTAGATATGGAGCAACAGGAAAAGGTTCTACCAACTGACAAAGGTAGACTCAAAGAACTTACCAAAAATCTACCGGATGAACTTAATTTGTATCAAGAAGACCGTCTAAAAGCCGAGGCATTGATTGCTGATTTTGCAGACGTATTTTCAACCGGTGACAATGACCAAGGTAAAACAGCTCTGGTAACTCACCGAATTGATACTCAGGATTTGAAACCGATCCGACAAGTACCACGACGTCTTCCTCTAGCAAAACAAACATAAGTAAACGAAATGATAACGACAATGCAGAATCAAGGCGTCATCGAACCGTCATCAAGTCCCTGGATTTCACCAGTTGTTTTGGTAAAGAAGAAAGACGGCACTACCCGTTTTTGCGTTGATTATAGGAAGTTAAATGATGTGACTAAAAAGGACAGCTATCCGTTACCGAGGTTTGATGACATCATGGACACCCTATCTGGCTCAAGTTGGTTCTCTACGCTTGATTTGAAAAGCGGATACTGGCAAGTAGAAATCGACAAGAACGATCGCGAAAAGACAGCGTTTTCTATCGGATCGGAGTTGTGGCAATTCACCGACATGCCATTTGGATTGTGCAATGCTCCAGCTACATTCGAGCGACTGATGAAATGTGTATTGCAAGGTCTTAACTGGAAAACCTGTCTTGTCTATTTAGACGACATAATTGTTCTAGGAAGAACATTTGATCAACACGTCGAAAACTTACGGGAGATCTTCACATGACTTCGGGTGGCAAATTTAAAGCTGAACGTTAAAAAATGCAGGCTATTTTCTAAAAAAGTTAACTATTTGGGACATGTGGTATCTTCAGATGGAGTTCGAACCGATCCCAGCAAGATAGAAATTGTGAAAGACTGGCCAACTCCAAAGGATAAAAATGAATTGCGCAGTTTTCTGGGATTGGCAACGTACTATCGACGTTTTGTAAAGGATTTTGCAAAAGTTGCCAGACCTCTCCACCAACTTACCGAGAAGGACCGAGTTTTCAACTGGAATACCCTATGCGACTCAGCATTTGAAAAGTTAAAAGTTGAACTATGTGATGCTCCTTTGCTAGCATATCCAATTCGTGGCAAGACGTTTGTGTTAGATACTGATGCAAGTAACAACGGAATCGGAGCAGTTTTGTCACAGCATATAGACGGAGAAGAAAAGGTGCTAGCGTATTATAGCAGAGGATTCACAAAGCCCGAACAAAACTATTGTGTGACCAGGAAGGAGTTACTTGCAATAGTCAATGCAATAAAACACTTCCACAAGTACCTTTATGGACAGAAATTTCTTCTCCGAACTGATAATGCAGCGTTAAGATGGCTCCTCAACTTCAAGGATCTTGAAGGACAGATGGCCCGATGGTTGGAGCGTTTACAAATGTACGACTTCGAGATCGTGCACCGCAAAGGAACAACTCATAGTAATGCTGATGCTCTTTCCCGTCGACCATGTTTACCAGGATGCAAATATTGCTGTCGTCACGAGGAGAAGATACAATCGGAAGACATAAGAGCAACAACAATATCAGCGGATGACGGTTGGACACCGACGGATCTTGCTGATGCACAGTTTGCGGATGAGGACCTACAACATCTGATCACATGGAAGAAGGAGGGCAAGCGACCGGACTGGCAAAGCATCTCAGAATAAAGTGCCGTGTTAAAGGGTTATTGGGCTCAGTGGGACTCATTGTATTTGGAAGGGGATTTGCTGAAACGAAAATGGGAATCAGCTGATGGATCAAAACACCGCATGCAAGTTGTGATATCAAGAAGTAGAACGACCGAAATCCTTGATGAAATGCATGGCGGCCCTTCTCGGGGACATTTAGGAGTGAATAAGACTCTTGACAAAATACGAGAAGGATTCTACTGGCTTCACGTTAGAGAAGATGTGGAGAGCTGGTGTCGAAAATGTAACACATGCGCTTCAGTCAAAGAACCCAAAAGAAGGCTAAAAGGAGCAATGCAAATCTACAATGTTGGTGTTCCCTTTGAAGGGATTGCTATAGATATTGCTGGACCCTTTCCGGTATCAGATTATGGAAACCGTTACATTCTGGTTGTAGCGGACTATTTCAGCAAATGGCCTGAGGTGTTTCCAATACCCAACCAAGAAGCATGTACCGTCGCTGAGGAAATTGTACTCAATTGGATTAGTCGATATGGTGTCCCATTGGAACTCCACTCAGATCAAGGTCGGAATTTTGAGTCACAACTGTTTGGTGAAATGTGCAAGCTGCTGGGTATAAACAAAACTCAACGACACCTCTTCACCCACAGTCTGACGGTATGGTGGAACGATTTAACCAAACCCTGATTGAACATCTGGCTAAAGTAGTCGACGAAAATCAACGGGATTGGGATCGTCATATACCATTGTTTCTTATGGCATACCGGAGTGCTATCCACACAACTACTGGAGAAACGCCATCAAAAGTTCTGTTTGGGACTACCTTAAGAACTCCAGCTGATGTGAAATATGGCGTACCACCTGAACCACACCAACCATTAACAGAATACGTGGATAATCTTCGACAGCGATTAAACCATATCCACCGTTACGTACGCCTTAAAATCATGAAAAACACGGAGGCGGCCAAAACCAGATACGACTTGAAAAGAAGCAGTGGCGGTTTTGCTGTCGACGAGTTAGTTTGGCTGTACAACCCACAGCGAAAGAAAGGACGTTCTCCAAAGCTCCAGCGAGGGTGGGAAGGACCTTATCAAGTCATCACCCGCTTGAATGACGTCGTCTACCATATTCAGGAATATCGGAAGCCGAGAGCAAGAATGAAGATCGTTCATTTGGATAGACTGGCTCCGTACCATGCGGACACCGGAACGAAAGCTGTTCGGGACGAACAGAACTAAGAAGGGGGTAATGTTATAACCGTGCTACCGAACGCATTAGATTCTAGCGTATTCTAGAATGTTCTAGTGACTGGAGCATTCTGGAGTATGCTAGAATCGGACCATCTAGAAGAATCTAGAAACGACGCTTGCGAAGAGTATATAAGCGCACGTCGCAAGATTAGCGATTAGTGAAATCCGTGATTAGTGAAATTCGTGATTTTGTAAATTCGTGACTCTGTGATTTTGTGAATAGCGATTCGGTGAATTATTTAAAGCGATATTTGATTTGTTTTGTCATAGCGATAGATTTTGAACAATTTAAAAGTTAATTGTTGTGTTAATTTGAATTTGCTAGAAATAAACAATTAGTTGATTTCTTCTGTAAATAAAGTTTAATAACTAATAACTGTTTGGAGTATTTTATTCAATCGAAGATTTGAACCCGTCGTAAATCGGTTACGACGGCGAGTATTATAACAATATTGACTATGTTTGATCCAAATCATTACATTTATTATTTTATGACATTAAAAGTTGAAAGTTTTTGATGACATTGCACTCTTTCTTATAAACAGTAATAAAGAGTTGACAAAAATAAACTAGAAATTTTTCTTTTTTTTCAGTAGGGGGGGCCCCCCTATGCAACCAATATGACCGAAGAAACGTATGAAAAAGTTCGTTCATTTAGTAATGCCAGAGATGTTTGGCTAGAACTTCATATATTGTATGATGAAGTTAATGAAGATAAAGCGTACAATTTATGCGTGAAGTTCTTCAGTTATAAAATGGATGAAAGTGATGATGTTGTCTCCCATGTTACAAAACTCAAGAATCTTTGGAAACATTTAAAGGTCGAGTTAAGAAAAGATGAAAACAGTGACTTATTGCTGATGTTTCAAATAAACTTTGCCAGAAAAATATTTCTCATTTGCTGCAAGTTGGAGATTGTTAAACAAAACTGAAAGAGAAAGCCTAAGGACGGTTTTAGATATTTTATCAGACATTTAGTACATCTATACATTTAGTTGAAAAACTTATGTCTTAAATGAAATAACTTTTGAAACAACTTTTTTTGAAATAAATGAAATAACTTTTGGTAGCCTACATCTACATAACTTTGTGTATTCAGTCTCACGCATGAATTTATTTTTAAACAAAGAATAATCCCATAATAAATGTTGAAATATAACTTGAACGGATCTTGCGGTACTCAATTTTAGTATTAATGATATTAATATTAATTTAATTTAATATTATAATCTACTAAAAACTTCAACTGACGTTATAAGTAAGAAAAAAAATGACAGTTCCCCATCCATCAGTTGAGATTCATGTCTTTTTAGTAATAAAATAGTACTATTTAAAACGAAAGTTATTTCAAGTTTTTCAAATTTATTTTAATATTTATAATTTAAATATAGTTATTTCAAGTTTTTCAAATTTATTTTAATATTTATAATTTCGTACAACCAATGAACTATATGTAGCTAAAAGTGTCTTGTCTATTTGTCAAATTTTGTAGAATTTTAAAAGTTTATTTATGAATTGAAACCCAAGTTTGTGTAATTCCTGACTTTTTAATAGGCTGACCGACACCGAGTGCGAATAAGTAACACCAACGCCGTGCTAATGTATAATATAAAAAGTACATAACGCGTTGTTTTCAGTTTAGGCTTCAGTTATTGTAACCTATTTAGTTTTTTCCTTGGCTTACTTGGACCAATGTATTTGTTCTTTTAATAAATGGCAGCATTCAGAATGATTCAGTAAACGTTCAAAGGAAAAATTCTCAAATTTGTTTAGAATAATTCAACGGTAAACCCCAATATAATGATATATATTAAAGCAAATGATGTTAGTAGGTGTGAGTCACAAAAAATTTAATCAACTCTCGTTTTCCGATATTTGAAAATATTTTCGCCCAAGGTCTTTCTCAGGCATGACGTAATTTATGACGGCTTATAACGGGATGTTTAACAGTTCAACCAATTTATAAAATTTATTTGTTGGAGATAATTTTTTTGATTTTCATCCTTTTTATTGTAATCTCATTAAAATTCACTTTGTAAATGTGACATCCCAATAATTCAATTTAAAAAATAAAATAAATAAATCTTCATCGTTTGATTTATAAATTTCTCTATGCTGATCATCACCTGAATAGAAAAATGATTGGTTAATAGAATCTATTGAGAAAATTATACTAGTTACCGAGTTAGCGCAGTCGGAGGAGTGCCATGCCTTGCGATGCTATTACGCAGTGACACGTTCGAATGCTGTCCGAGACTCAGACTACCACATGCGTATAATGCGGTGTTTGCGCGTGCAAACATAATGTTTATGTGTGTCGTGTGATGTGGATAGTACAGCCTTTGTGGAACGGTGACTTAATTATAAGTATAGAATAATATGAAAGCAGCTCGGCATTTGAAAAAGCTGCATTATAAAAAATAAATTGAGGTTTTTTGCATGTGCCGAAACCTAATAGTCAATCAAAATATATTAAACATTAAAAAGTTGACAAGTATATTTTAAAAATCATGGACAGTTTTTGTTTTCCAATCAATTCAATCAGTTATAATTTTATTTGTTACCGTCTTGAAACTAATTTTATTTGAAAACAGAATACTAGCACTTGCGCTTGACGATAAGTGTTGAATTTCTTGTTACGTAGATCGTTTAATTAATTGATATACTATTGAAAGACATTAAAAGAAGAGAAACAAACTAAGCAACGTTCTCGACTTGTTTATTATCCACCGGATCAACAGAAAAGGGAAAAGTGAAGTTACATACAACAAGGAACATTTGGTCCAAAGAAAAATAAATGTATATTATAAATTATAATGTTTTAATATAAAACATAAAACTTAACACCTTCTCATTTTATTTAAAACATTAGATGGCCTTAACCTAAATGTTCTGAAGACCCATCGCACACATCAGATTCTTTAGTCTTGGTCCTACCATTGGTTTTGTCAGAGCATCAGCAACTTCAAGTTCTGTCGCAACTCGATGAACTGAAACTTTTTCTTCTGCAACTTTTTCTCTGGCAAAGAAATGTCTAATGTGGATGTGCTTTGTTCTTCTGTGAAGTTCTGGATTGTGTGCTAAACGAATTGCTGCTTCATTGTCGACAAAAATTTCTGGCTTTTTCTTTAGATCTACAATGTCGTTCAACAATCGTTTGAGCCATATCACTTCACGAGCTGCTTCACTTGCGGCAACGATTTCTGTTTCAGTAGTTGAAATCGCAACTGAGGGTTGACGTTGGCTAAACCAACTGATCACGCTTCCTCCAAACATACAGATTACACCTGATGTCGATCTTCCACTAGATTTATCTCCTCCATGATCTGCATCACTGTAGGCTATAAGTGTATTGTTTTGACCAGACTTGTAAACAATATCGACATCAGCTGTGCCTTGCAAATATCTGAAAATTTGTTTAACTTGTGCTACATTAGACTTGCTGGGTTTCTCTAAACGTCTGGATGCTACTCCAACTGAATATGCAATATCTGGTCTTGTTCCCGTCATCAAGTACATCAATGCACCAACTGCTGATCTGTAAGGAAATTTCACTTCCTCATGTTCATTTTTGTTTTCATCGAACTCCTCAGATTTTGAAATCGGAGTTGTACAGGATTTACACTGACTCATCCCAAACTTTTCAAGAATCATTCTTGTATAGGATGACTGACTGACATTAATATTTCCCTTCTCATCTTGATTAATTTCCAATCCAAGGAAATATGTTGCAGGTTTAGATGTTATCTTGAACTCTGACTTTAATTCTTTTTCAAATATTTTTAGTTCTTCTTTATCGGTTCCTGCAACTAGTCCATCATCAACATACAGTGCAAGTATGAGTTTCTTTCCTCCCTGTATTCTAATGAACAAACAAGTATCTGCATCGCTTTGTTTTAAATGTCTCTTTTTCAAGAATTCAGCAAAGCGTTTGTTCCAACATCTTGGAGCTTGTTTAAGTCCATAGAGACTTTGCTTGAGTTTACAGACTCTTCCTGAATTATCTTTAAAACCTTCAGGTTGCTCCATGTAAATATCTTCATCTAGTTTGCTGTAAAGAAATGCTGTTGACACATCAAACTGCATGAGTGACATCTTTTCATTTGCAGCAACACTTAATAGTGTTCTTATAGTTGAACTTCTGACCACAGGACTATAGGTTTCTTCATAGTCAATTCCCTTTTTCTG
>NW_008705498.1:32880-35874 GCF_000326865.2 Helobdella robusta | reverse complement strand
TCATCACTTTGAATGGCATCTTTGTAGCTCACTGGTTCAAGTACTTCACATAATGCAGACATAACGAAAGGATCCTAACGAGATGGCTTTTTGATATTATTCCTGTCACGTAAAACCATACCTTTGGTCTTTTGATTACAACAGTCAGATTGATCTTCTTCATCAGATGAAACTGAACTACGGTTGTGAACATCTTCATCAGTTGAAATATTTTCTTTAAACAAAGTTTCTTTATTTTCATCTTTGATTTCAACATCAATCGAAACTGTATCATCTGAACAACTTTCTTCTTGCAAAATCACTGAATTTGGTTTGACAACCTTCTCATCAAAAATAACATCTCTTGATCGATGCATTTTAACACGTTTCTTATTCTGATGTCCCATTCTTTCATGGTATAACTGCAATGCATCTTGATCATTGACAAAGTTAACTTCGAATTCAGAATTCAACGGTCTAACAGTTTTTGCAACAAGTTTGAACAAACCTCCATTGTTGTTTCTTATTCCAACAACACTTATCACATTGTCAATAAGTAGATGACAACTTCTTGAGGTTGAAACAAAAGAGCTATTTCTGTTCTTATCTTGAGTTGCAAGTACTGAGAACAAATTTCTTTTTACTTTTGGCACATACAAGACATCTGTAAGTTTTACAGTTTGCCATTTATTATTCACTTTCACTTGAAGATGAATAATTCCTTTTCCAAAAGCTTCTATCACCATTTGCAACATATAATTTACTCGGTTGAGAAAATTTTTCAAAACTTTGAAATATGTCTCTTCGGAAAGTTAGATGACACGTTGCACCATTGTCAAAAAACCATTCATCAGTGTTCGCTGACTAATCAATTGCAAAAACACTTGATTCCATAGCAACTAGTGATTTCTTATTGTCTCTCAGTGTTTGATTACTGGCTGACGTGCACAAAAAACTACATTTGATGTTTCATCATATGCTTTTCTTGGTGTCGCTGAAGCATTTTGGAAATTTTTTGAAGGTCTTCCATCACTGACCCACTTTCTACATTGCTTAACCCAATGTCCAGGTTTAAGGCAATAGTTGCAGTTACCAACTGGTTTTGTCCTTTTAGTGAAATCTCTTGATTTGTTGAAACTTGGCTTTTCAACTTTATCGATTGTGTCGAAAGTCTTTATCTCTCTTTCGAAAGCACAGAGATGAGTGATTAAATCATCTATCAACTGCTTTTCTTCACCTAGCATTAGCCAACTTGATTTGAAGTTTTGGAAACTATTTGGGAGAATCTGCATCGCTTTGCATACTAATAGCAGCTCTGGTAGTTTATTTTCTCCCGATGCCTGAAGCCCACTGTTTAATTCGTTCCATAAAGTCTTCAATCTTGCAATATGGCCGGATACATCTACATCAGCTATCCAATTGAAATCGAAAAAATTGCTACATACTTGGAACAGTTGGTCCTTAGTTGACGCTTCAAAATTTCTTTTTAATTCCTCCCAAACTTCAAACGCTGTGTTCTTGTCCATTATCTTTTGATATGTATCTTCTGTGACTGCATTTGCAATTACTGATTTGGCATAACTGTTTGCCTTTCTAAACAGATCTGATTTATTTTTAAAATCTTCTGCCTGTTGCTCTGTTTGGTTTTTTAGTAATTCTGGTTTTGACAACTTCCCATCAATTACATCAAGTGCGCCCTCGTGGTAGTCCATGAAATCTCGAACACGACGTTTCCAAATGGGCCAATCGGCTGCGCAACTTAACTGTTTTATTTGAAGCTTTGAGTCCATTTCTTCCTTGTCTTTCAATTTGACCTTTTAATTAGAAGCAAAATATCGAATTTCAGAGAATGAAGAAGCACGTGTTTTTTTTTTCTTCACTTCAGTCTTCACAAAGGAATCTTCCGATATTTCTTTATTCTAAATTTTCTTCGTCAAATCAATTAATTAAGAAAAACGTTATCTGGGTCCCATAACCTGTTAAATTTCTTGTTACGTAGATCGTTTAATTAATTGATATACTATTGAAAGATATTAAAAGAAGAGAAACAAACTAAGCAACGTTCTCGACTTGTTTATTATCCACCGGATCAACAGAAAAGGGAAAAGTGAAGTTACATACAAAGCAAGGAACATTTGGTCCAAAGAAAAATAAATGTATATTATAAATCATAATGTTTTAATATAAAACATAAAACTTAACAATAAGCGCTTGAAAATATCACTGAACAAATTTATATCGATCTATGTTAGCCTACAGTTGGCAATTGCCAAGAGATTTTCGAGATCAGTTCGAATTTTTATTAAATGAATTAATGTTTATTATTCAAAACTAATATTGACAATTCAAAATCAAAGTTGACAATTGAACAGTAACGTCGCTAAGTGAGTTCGGGGAGTGCGTACTACACTGGATGACAATTTTAGAGGGTTCGCATCAAATAAAAAATACAGAACAGACGCTATTCGGTATAGTCTTATTTCATAAGCCGATAAACGATAACAGGCCCAGTTAAATAAATACAGGTCTAAAAGGCAGCACAGAGTCAAAGACATAGAGCACCACCACAATCCATTCAGTCTGCAAAAGTCTACTGTCGACAAGTCAAGATAAGTTACTAGCGTCCGCTCTAAAATTAACTTCTTTCCACGACAATTAGAAAAACAAAAACCACACTATGATATTTATTAATAATAACTGCTTTGTTCATGGTGTCAGCCCAACCCTATATATATATATATATATATATATATATATATATATATATATATATATATATATATATATATTGGTTTTCTTACAAGTTTCGTGAACCTGAGAATAATTATTTGTTTGTTACTACCGCCATTGACTGTACTTTTTTCTATTTTGACTTTGTTTGAATATAGATAGCGCTTTTGAGAACTTTTTGATTTTAATTCGCGCTTATAAATGTTTCATTAATAATATATATATATATATATATATATATATATATATATATATATATATATATATATATATATATATATATAG
>NW_008705498.1:7481-32564 GCF_000326865.2 Helobdella robusta | reverse complement strand
CTAATTACGAATGACATGTGCGCCAGATATATAATATTGCTGTGTATGCGTTGTGAATACAACTATTGCGGTTGAATATGTGTGATACGAGTTTCCACATCAGACCTACGGATACATAGTTAAATATAAATACATATATGTACGTGCAAGATACATATCGATGTATAGATCAAGTATTAGGTATCACATAATACATCCAACGACGCGATGACGGTTGTCGGATGACGCTGGGTCACAAACTGCGTGTTGATGGGTTGAAATGTTAGATAAATATGAACTCAAACAATACCGCCTCGTTGAATGTCTTATAAAGAAGTTAATTAATGCAAAATGGGCAAACAATTTCAATGAAATTTGCATTTCTGAAAACCTCGTTCCTAAATATATATATATATATATATATATATATATATATATATATATATATATATATATATATATATATATATGTATATATATGAACGGCATATTTTCTCAACGTTGTAAACATGCAGCTGTTCATCCAATTTAAAAAAAAACCGCATCTAAATAAAAATGATTTGGCAAATTACAGACCAATTTCAAACATCTGTTTTGTCTTAAAAATTGTGGTACACGTTGTGGCAACAGGACTTCTCAACCACTTTAATAAACACAAATTGTTGCCAGTATACCACTCTGGATACAGACGTCAGCACTCAGCAGAAATTGCTTAAATGTATGTATTATCGGAATAGTTTGCTGCGGTTGACAAACAACACGTTGCTCTGGTAACATTTTTGGACATGAGTGCAGCATTCGACTGTGTTGACCACCAGATAATTTTAGGCAGATTAATTCATGTTTTCGGCATTTCTGAAACTGTGTTCAAGTGGTTTCGATGATATCTGTTAGGAAGGACTTAGCAAACTCTCTTCAATGGTGCATTATCTGGGGCCTATTCTTTTAATATTATACACTGCAGAGGTTTTTAAAAAGATTGATGTTTTTGGTTTCAAGTATCATGCCTATGCGGATGTTAGCCAGATACATTTCAGAGTCTGTCTTCAGACTTGTTGAATGTTTGACAAAAGTTGATGAATGTATGTCAAAGAATTGTCTAAGACTAAACCAACAAAAACCGCAGTTTCTCCCCATTGTTACTTGGCAACAGCTGTCAAAACTTAGTGTTGATTCCGTCACAGAACAAAACGAAAGTATTCAGTTTTGCAAAAAGGTAACAAATCTTGGATGCGTTCTCGATTCGGGTTTGACGATGAGGATCATATGAAGATGCTGATTAAATCGTGTTCCTTACAACTGCAGCAATTGAAAAAGATACGCAAATAATAATTGGATCAGTCGACGACGCAATCTCTAATATATGCATTTGTGCACTCAAGACTGGATTACTACAACGGTTTATTTCATAGATTGTCAAAACAAATCTATTGCTTCTCTCCAGTCTATTCAAAATTGAGCAGCCAAACTTATTATAGGTGGTTCAAAATACAATCATGTCATGTTGGTTGTTCCTGATGCTGAGTTGCAGAAAGCATCAAGGGACATTACAGTTTCTGGACCGGTTGCATGAAACAAAATGAAATTTGAAGCTTTCAAGAAGAATTTAAAAACTCATTTATTTTTGTTATAATCATTATGTTACATTTTTGATTTTTTGTATGCAGTGCCGTTTCACTTACACTTTGCTCATTATTTTGCCAGTAGATAGCGCTTTTGAAAATCTTAGCTTTTAATTAGCGCTTTATAAATTTTTCTTTAATAATAATAATACAATACAATAGGGTTGAATATATACATATATAGTATATTTATCTATATCTATTCGTTCCAAAATTATTTAACAATTATCTTTAAATACGCACATACCTATTAATTTGAAGTTGTTTTTAATGAATGCATCAAGGCAAGGTATTGATGGAAAGTGGGCCGTGAAGTTTCGTCCATGATTTTGAAACTTTTCGCCAAAAACTGTTCCTTAATTTTTTATTTTGGAAAATACATGATTTAACATATTTTAATTCAAATACTTTTAACTGCAAAATTTTAATTGTACTTATAATTGATAATCTGGGACAGTTTGACAAAGTCTTTAAACGAATTATTTCATGCAGGGTTTTCTTTTTAATTCCTTCAAACAACAGCTTGTGGGGATATCTAATCACGCAGATCCCTGCAAGCGGCATAGCATAAAGATTTATTTGTTAACTTAATCAAATAAGAATTCAAAAATAGATATTGATGCTTCGATACATTTTTAATTTAATAATCGGAAAAAATTAAATATTGATAATTTAACTAACGATTCTTTTCTAAAAGCAAAGCTGCTTCAAGATCACTGTATTCGTCGGGTGGAATGTCTGCTTGCGAATAAATTTAGGAATCAAATATCATTTGATATCTGCTTGCAAACAAATATTCGATAAAATATATCATCGAGAACAAATAAATGTTATCTAAAGTTGAATAAAAAATTTAATGGTTACTTACCTTTAGAGAGGGTTGTTGATAGAAAAATAACAATACAGGCTGATAATGTTAATCGGCGCATCTGAGGCCATGTTAAATTTTGACTATGTTTGCATCATGTTAAATTATTAAATAAATAAATCAACACACAACACACACAGATATATATCTATAAATATATATATATATATAATTTTTATTTATTTATTTGATTATTTATAAGTGCTTTTCAATAAACATAAAGGCGCATATTGAAATATTTTATAAATATTTGTGTGTCCGTCTGTTGTCTACGATCACGTGCCCTTATTCTGCTCGATGGCTGTTGGAGTGTCATCGCCCTTCTTTCAATTCTTCATGACTCTCGAAACCGTAGAACTAGTAATCACTTCACATTATGTTTAATAAGCTGACATTTTGATTTATATGTCTCAACGCTAAAGTGGCAAATTTATGTTAAGTTTAGCTATCAGATAATTTATATAGTAATAAGCTTTTTTCTAAAATTTTTGTTGATATGTATAAAAAGCATTGTTTTAAATAAAAAATTTCAAAATTCCAAAAACACGCCAGCTTTTGTTTACTAAATTTTTTTTCTTTCAATGTTGTAATCCATTTCTCTCTCTCTCTCTCTCTCTCTCTCTCTCTATATATATATATATATATATATATATATATATATATATATATATATATAATTGAAATAAGGCCTTATCTGCATGATGAATTCGAACATCAACAGTTTCATTAAAATTTCACGATGAACTTGTATAATTCTATTTTCAACTAATTGAACAATTTCCAGAAAATTCTAGTAAAGAAAATTGAAAAAACAAACTTTAAATTGATTAATGTCAACAATTCGGTAGAATTCATACAATACTGTATAAAAAAATATGGTCTCTTTTCAATATATATCAGTTTAATAAATTCAAATTTTTCCAGGCGCTCAAAATGATTTATATTTCTGTTTACAAACCTAAATAACGATGTGAAAACAATGTAAATTTATTAAATTAAATAATATACCTAAATAACGATGAGAATAGAATGTAAAATTATTAAATTAAAGAATACTGTAATTTAGAACAATTGCTTAATGAAATAAAATGAAATTTATGATTAATTCATTTAATATAAATATAAATAAATTCATTAAATTGAATAGAAGTAATAAGTCTAATAGTTGATTGTTGGTTCTATTCGATTGAATTCGCACTGTTTTTTTTTTATAAAATAAATATCCAAAGTAAGAGCTTAAGTGAAATACTAGAATATAATCCCGGCTTAGTCAGAAAAGCAATTAACCCACGCGATCCAAATTAAAACCCACTAATGTTCCTTGTAAATTGGAAAAATCTATCTATCTATTTCCATACGTGCAAGAATAACTTGTTCAACCAGTTGGAAATTTGGAGAAAAAACAAAATCAACAAGACATATAATATTATAATGGTAAAAATAAGCAGTCTGAAACAATCTGAAAAAAATGTGAAAATAAATAAATTGAAGGGAATAATAGTAAAACGTAGTACACTCTAGAGGCAATTAAATGTATAATCAAGGGTGTCGTCAAAACTATTAACTGATAACTTATTGAAGAGTTTCAGACGAGGAAACAAAAGATGTATTAAAAAATCCCCAAGAGATTGATGTTAAAAATATAAAAATCAAAACATATCAAGGGCTAATGACAACAAATAATCGAGTATATTTTGAGATTTAAAAAATCAATTAAAAAAACTATGCTTCGAAAAAAATGAGTAAAACATACATCAATGTGTTCAAACTACGGACAAGAAGGGCATGAACGAAACGAAGAACATCCGCTCTCAAACAAATCCCAACGTTACTATTGCCACAAAAACCGTCAGAAACATAATGAATAAATCATTTATTGGCAAGAACAAAAAGAGTTATTAAAATTTAATGTAGAAAGCAATAATATTAAGCGAAGCAAATAATTATGAGAAACGTCTTTCGTAAGCAAAACTAACAAAAAAGAAGTTAAATCTATAACTTGTAATTTATTGAAAGCTCCACCGTAAGCTTTGCCAAAAATCTTTTTGAAAAATGATCAAGGAATAAAAAAGATGAACCTATCAGCAATTAGAAACAATGATGAGCAACAAAATCAAAGACAAGAGAACTGTGATGACGAGAGGAAAGAAGAAATGGAAGACATTAAATATTTAAAAAATTAAACAAAAGTATGTAATGATATGGTATAGATAACCACATTTAATAATTTAAATTGGCGTGTGAAATCTGGTTTGTTTGTTTAGTAGGTCGTAGGCGTATTCACATGCGCTGCGTGTTGTTCAAACTGGAAAAGGATGTACAGCAAGAGGGAATGAATTTCAAGCTTTAATCATTTATAAAAATAGTAAAATTAATAATGATGATGATAAACACACACAAAAAATCAAAAAGAGACGAATTTAGCAAAACCAAACTTGCGGAACAATGAATTAAAACAAAAGTAAAAAAAACCCATCGCCGTAAAGATAGCCAAGTAAAATGCTGTAACGCCATTTAACATGGAAAAAAGTTGTTAGAGTATTATGATCAGTAATTAAAAAAGCATCACATAACCAACAAACAGAATTTAGCTTCTAGAAAACCGTTACAAATTGTTCGTCTACAAATATGCTCGTTTGAAACATTCCTTGTTGTTGAGTGTAATGGTAACATCTGATTTTGAAATTAACTTATGTTGATGCAAGCTGTTCTCGATAGTTTGCTGAAAACCTGAAATAATATCTATCGATTTATTGATTGAGAACAAGAAACCACTAGTAAATGTAAATGTATAGTAAATGGTGAAGATTAAAAAAAATTTCGGATATGCAAATTTGGTCTAAGATTCAATTAATAATAAATGATGATGAAATGATGATGAAATGATGATGATGAGCTGGATAATTATGATATAATGATGATGGGGGTGGTGATGATTTACGAAACAATTATCAGGATTTTGATTTCAAAAATAATAATAATGACGATGATGAAAAAATTTTTATAAGATATTTGTTCTGGGATTATGATGATTGCCGAGATAGCTCAGTCGGTAGGAGTGCCATACCACGCGATGCTATTACGAATACTGTCTGTCCGAAGCAAATAATAATAAAGACAATAATAATAATAAAAACAATAATAAAAACAACAATAGTAATAATAAATTAATTAATTTCGCGCCCCACAATTTTGAGGCTGTTTTTGCCACATTGACAACTATGTTTACACAATTTTAAAAATTTTCGTTGTTAAAATTTTTCATTATAATTTCATGTTCCTTTTTCGAATTTATTTGTATATATTTTTAATAATATTAAAACTATAATAATACTAATTAATAAATCTATAAATAATGCACTGACAATGACGGTTTAACGTCGAAATAGATCTATGTGCAATAATTCTGATAAAATGTTTGTTAATAAAAATAAAGCTTCAATTTTAAACGGACTCAATCTTGTCGATAAAAGTTTACAAAGACAAATTACATTATTATAATATTCTATAAATTCTACCGAATGTTTGGCGTTAATATGTTTGTAGTTCGTTTTTTCGTGTTTTTCTCACTAAAGTTTTTTGAAGAACGTTTAGTTTATTAAAATTCAAAATAAACTTACTTTCCGAATTCATGCTGAAAATAAGGCCAAATTTCGATTCCGAATGAATCATCATCAGTGCAAGTTGATTTATATAGGAAAATATTCTCTTTGTGAAAATGAGCTTAGATGGAAATTAGGTGTCAGATTTTTAAATTACCGTTTATAATCCTTTTTATTATTTTCTCATCGGTCTTATAAGCTGTCGACATCGTATTTTTGTAATAAAGTATTATGTTATTTGTTGTTTTATCATTGTTACTTTAGTTTGTTACGTCACGATCTTTTTTGCTAATAATTTTTTCAATAAATGTTCTTTTGTAACAATGCTAATTAGCATGTTGGTTATTCTTTTGAGTTCTGTTACTCTATCCTTTGGATCTGTAGAATTTGTGAAGGCTCGATTAACAAATGATGAGACCGTGCTTGTTTGGTAAGCTTCGCAGCATTCACTCCGACCATTCAAACAAAATCCTTTATTACTTGTTTTAGTATTAACGTATGTTTTGTATTTGTTGTTGATATTGTGTTTTAAGGTATCGAGGAAAGGTAGTTTATTGTTTATAAATTTTTCCATATTAAAATTTAATTTAGATCTATTAAATGTGGTTATTGATTCTTTTTTGGTGTCTGTATGCCACAAATATATCATCGACATATAGGCAATATATTTCTGGTTTAAGTTGTGGTGTCTTCTTGAAGGTGGATTCTTCCAAATGTCCCATGTAGAAATTAGCAGAGGACTCCAAGTGGAGAACTCATGGCAATTCCATGTTTGTTGATAAAGCTTGTTGTCGGGACTATGAAATGCGGCTTCTATAGTACATAATTTTTTAAGATGGTCTTTAGAGATATCCAGTGGGGTGATATCGGAATGATACACTTTATCAACAATGATATTAATGGTATCCATGACATGTACGTTGGTAAACAGGGATTGTAGTACCATTTTTCGGGTTGCATGTTGAAAAGATATCAATAAATTCTTTACTTGACTTTAGATTATAATTATTGGTTGTGTATAGAGTTAATGTCTGTTAAGGAGTTTAGCTATTGATAGGTTACAGTAGGAATTTGACAGATTATTGGTTTGATTGGATTGTCATTTTTGTATGTTTTGATGCGACCATACATGTATTCAGGTTTATATTCACCTGAAAGTTCCGGTATTTTGTCTTTTACAACTTTATTTAATTATGGCGTTATGTTTGGTTTTTAAAACTGATTAAACATCCATGCATGTCATTTTAGATAAAATAGGATACAACAACAAAATTTTAGCCGATGATACAAAATTTAAAAAAATTATAACAATTTAATTTAATTTTTTTCTCTAATTGTTTTGTCTTTTTGAGATAGTATTGTGTAAATTCTAACGAATTGTTTGTCTGTTATAATTTTCTTAAATTTTGTATCATCGGCTAAAATGGATTTGATTTTGTTGTTGTATCCTATTTTATCTAAAATGGCATGCATGGATGTTTTATCAGCTTTCTCAATTGTTATATTGTTGTTATTTTTCAAGGATTTTGCAGCGTTCAATAGCTTTTCATTCATCAATTGGCTTTTGTATGAGCCACGACTTTTTCACTTTCAGCTTTCAAGTCAATGGCAATGTCGCTATTCATTTGGATTTACTTTTTTCCTCCTAAGCCTATGAGCTTTATCATCAAATTTTCAATTCCTATTTCTTTCTCTATTTGTTTTGGCTTTTTGAGATAGTGGCAATTGATGCCAAGATTGAGAAATTTTTTTTCCTCTTGTGTCAATGTGTATTGACTTAGATTAATGAAGTGGTCTTGTCCATCTGGTATAGTATTTTTCAGTTTGTTTAATTTACCGTAGATTTTACTTATTCCTATTATATATATATGTATATATAATTTATATATACATATATTGGAAGACCATATTTTATACGGTATTGTGTGCATGTGCATTCTACCGAATTGTTTGCACTAATCAATTTAAAGTTTGTCTTTTCAATTTTCCTTACTAGAATTTTCTGGAAATTGTTCATATACAGTGGCGAATTTAGGCATAGGCGAGATTTTAGGGGTCCCCAAAACTTGAAAAATGAGTTTTTTAGAGGCTTCAAAATATTTCGCACAAAAAAATTTAATAAGTTTGAGAAAAATTAATTTTACATTTTCAGATAATATATTTCATAATTATTTCTAAATATTTTTGAACAACGTATGAAAAAAAAATATACAAACAACAATTTATGCGTTGCCAAAAATGCGCGCGCGAATTTTCGCTCAACCCAAAATTAAAAATGTAAACAAACTTTTAAATTGTGGTAAAATTCGAACACTATTGGCGCATCTTACGTCACAGATTTCAATTAAAAATTTCAATTCAAATTTTAATTTTTTGCAATTACTAATTGTTAATTGCCAGTTTATTACACTATTTTAATAATTTCACTGTGTGGATGAATGATCATTTTTCCTTTCTGCTGCTGATTGCAACACAATCGTTTCATTAAATTAAAACAATGTCTATGAGACAATATCCCTAAGGTGCAAAAAAACGTGATATTCAAAAGAAAAGAAAAGCAGAAGATGCGAAAAATGAAGGCGCCTTGTTGACATTTTTAGCGAAACGACCGGTAACCCCATCATCAGAAACTACTCAAACAGAAATAACAGCTGGTAATCAAAGTGCAGTCGTCTTGGCAACAGCCAGTATGGATTCTGAGTCCTATCCAACAGAATTGCCAGAATCTGAACCGCCGGCTGAAGGTTCTATAGAGGTCACGAGTATTGAAACTGTTGATAACAACTGTAGTGAAATTTTGACAGATATTGCTATGTGGCCAGCGAATTTGACAGAAACCATGCGTAATTATGTTTTGGATTTCAAACCAAAAAATGTTGGCGACTTTTCACGCGCTAGCATCTGTTGATGACAGATCGTGGCAGACAATATTTTCGTCATTTGTCTGAACATAACTTTTACTTGACCAAGGCGAATGGCCAAAAAGAAAGACGTGAAAAGTTAGTGTTCAGTGAAACTAGTGGAAGTGTTTATTGTTATGTATGCAAACTGTTTCCAAATAAAGCTAGTCAATTTTCAAAAAATGGGTGTCCAGATTGGAAAAATATTGCCGCGAAAATTTCTGAACATGAAAATTCGTATGGCCATGTTCAAGAAATGTGCACTTTGGCTAAACGCTTAAACGCAAACGGGCGTATTGACAAACAAATGGCGAAACAGTCAGATGATGAAAGGCAATACTGGAGAGAAGGATTGTAGCAACTGTACAGTTTCTTTTCTCTCAAGGTTTGGCTTTTCGTGGTCATGACAACAATGACGGCAACTTTACTAGTTGCTTGAATTATTTGTCAAAATTTGGCCCTTTCTTAGCAAATCATATTGCGCGGTACGGTAACAAGGGAAGTGGTTCTGTTAGTTATTTGTCACATGCTACTTGTGACGAATTTATTGAAATAATGGACAATGCTGTCAGAGATCAGTTTATTTCAGAAGTAAAGAAATCGATATATTTTTCTTTGATTGTTGATTCAACACCTGATGTTAGCCATGTGGACCAGTTAACTGTGATACTCAGATATGTTTTCATTGATGGTGAAATTAAAGAACGATTTTTAACTTTTGTTGACATCTATGCTCATAACGCTCAAAATCTGGAGCAAGTGATACTAGACGTTTTGAAGAAATGGGGGTTAGATATCACAAAATGCAGGGGACAGAGTTACGACAATGCTTCTAACATGTCTGGCAGATACTCTGGCTTGCAGGCGCGAATTAAGGCACACAGTCCCAATGCAGTTTACATTCCCTGCTCTAGCCATAGCTTAAATCTAGTTGGTAATTTGGCTGCAGAATCGTCGCTTTCAGCAGTATCATACTTTGACTTTATTCAAAACGTTTATGTGTGGTTCTCATCATCCACACACAGGTGGAACATACTTAAAAGTCATCTAGTCAAAAGTGGATACACCATAAAGAAAGTATCGGACACAAGGTGGTCAGCTAGAGCGGATGCAGTGTTTGCATTGCATCAGAACTACATTGGTATTCAGGAAGCTCTTCTTCAAGCAGCCGAAGATCGTGATCAGAAGGCGTCTGTAAGAAATGAGGCTAATGCTCTTGCTAATAAAATGGATCTTTTTGAGACTGCATTGATGACTGTTCTTTGGGATACAATTTTACAGCGGATGAATGCAACCAGCAAATCTCTGCAAAATTCAAATTTATATCTTGATTCTGGTTTAAATCTTCTAGAATCACTGAAGCTTTTTATTAACAATGAAGTCCGAAACGATTTCACTCGTATTGAAAAACGAGCAGCATTGCTTATTAACGAGAATCTGAAAGACTGTAAATATCAAGATGAAGTGAGCCGCAAGAAAAAGCGAAAACCGTTTTCTGACGATAGCAATGAAGCGGAAGTTATTTTAACTGGTCGTGATAATTTTATTGTTAACACAGTAAACGCCATTTCTGATAAATTGATCACGGAACTTGATCACAGAATCGAAGCATACAAAGGTATACATGATTTGTTCAGTCTATTTTTCAAGGACAAGGTGGATGACATGAACACAAAGATCTCGGCCTTGATCGAAGAATACAAAGACGATGTTAATTCTGATACCGCTGGCGATGAAATCAAATAGTTTTTGCATTTCGCTAAGGAAGAAAGCGCAAAATCTGCGGTAGAGATGTACCAGCTTATAGTGGTGGGTGGACTACAATGTACATTTCCCAATGTGGAAACCCTTCTAAGAATCTTTCTCAACATTCCTATATCAAACGCAACTGGAGAACGGTCATTTTCCGTGTTGAAAAGGATCAAGAATTACTTGCGGAATTCCATCAGCCAATGTAAGCTGGGAGATTTGTCTATTTTATGCGTTGAATCAAAGGAGACATTAGAATACGATTTCAATGCGCACGTTGACTCCTTCGCGAAATTGAAGAGCAGGAAAAAAGTTATATAACTGTAATAAACTGACAATTGTAATTTCTAACTAGTATCTATAGCTGTAGTATCTATGCATATTAAATAATACATGGGTATGAGTGTTCTAACTATTGTTGTATTATGATCATTGATCGCCTTATAGGCGAGAGGGCCCCAAATTGGTCTGCGCCTAGGGCCACAGTTTTTGTAAATACGCCTCTGTTCGTATATACATAAATATACATACGTAATTTTATAATTTTTTAATAATATTAAAACTATAATAATTACTAATAAATAAATTTTTACTTATAGTTTTAAGCATGGGTATATTGTATATATATATCTATGGTTTTTAGCTTAGTTTTACAGTATTAAGCGTAGTCTACACATATATAGATACATATGTGTATAATTTATGCGTATCATATTGTTTGATTTATAAGTAATGTATATTATAACATACACACGCACGATCATGTAAAGTATCTTAATGAATAGGCGATGTGTTTGTAGCACTGTCCCTTCTAATTTGGTTCGAGCTCGGTTCAAAAGTTGGAACAATGTCTCGAGGACACTACGGGTTAAGTAAGTTTGATTTTATTAAATTGGCCCTCCCGTTCTAAATGATTAGAGGATTTAGTTTCAGCGAAATTTGAAAAAAAGTTGGTTAATTATCCATTAACCGTTAATGGCATCTCAACGAAAAACTAGCAAAAAAATTAATAAATAACGTTTAAACTTTTTAAAATATATCAAATTTTAGCTTAAATTGGTTTTTCTGTTTTGGGCAATCCTTGAGTTTCAGACCTACAATGTTAAAATTTGTTTACATTTACGATTATTTACATCACTATCTCTAATAGAGAGTTACAAAAGAGCCTCCTACTAATATGCAGAAAGTTGATTGAGATTAATTTAGTAATATATTAAATAAATTTTTGGAGGGATTCAACGTGGTACAAAGCTTTGTTTTGTGGAAGAAGTCGTGGCCCGGGATTAACGGACGTTGTTGCCGTTAATACAAAAGTGGATTGCTCCTGGCACAACCATCGTGTCAGATGAGTGGCGTGCCTATAGCCAGCTGGGAAATATGGGCTACACTCATTTGACAGTCAACCATTCCCAAAATTTTGTTGACTCAGTGACAGGAGCACACATCCAAAACGTTGAATCTATATGGGCACGATTGAAAGCCAAATTCAAAGTAATGTACGGTACATCGAGGTCCCTCAGGCACACTTAGTTGGCAGAATTTCTGTGGCGCGAACGGTACGGCCACTTACCGTCCGGTAATATTATTAGGCACGTACGCCAAAAACACAATATTTGTTAAATAATTTGAATTATTATTATTTAATTATTATTATTAATTTTATATTGATTATATGTTGCCCAGTGTTTTAAATAATTTAAACAGTTTTATTTACTAAATTTTGCAATTTTTGTTTTACTTTGTATAATAATAAAAATGTCTTCGTTTTTTTTCCTGTTTTATATGCTATCCAAGAAATTTTTGTTGTTACATGTTGCTTAGTGTTTTAAACAATTTAAAAGGTTTAATTTACTAAATTATACGCACAAATTATAATAAAAATATATAAACAAGTTATAATTAAATAAAAATAAATCTATCTATACATGCATCTATTTTAATCTCAATCCACTTTTCGAATTTCAGTAGGAGGAGCTTATTTTACTCTATAAGATAGAGATAGTGAATGTAAACAAACAACGTAGGTCTGAAACTCGAGTTTTGCCAAAAGTTAAATTATTTCCAGAATTTGCTACTCATTAGCAACCTAACTAGCCCAAAAACCGACGTAGTTGTAGCAACTTTGAGAAAGTAAAAAATGTGTTTACTACGGCATGCATTTGTAAACAAAAATCAACCAGGGTAAAAAACAAGGGTAATGTGCGTTGGGCAACAGATATGAATTTATTTTTTAAATGAGTGAATATTTGTACAAATATGCTGAAACATTTGATAACTCATTTTATTGTGCAAAAACATATTCAACAATGAAAGTGAAGTCAAATTAAATGTAAAAGTGAAAAATGCTTTTTTATACTACAAAACAAATTAAACTTTAGTGTTATGAAAGTGGATCTATGGTTATGAAACTATAATATATATTATATATATATATATATATTACTATATTCAATTTGTAGTATATAACTTTTTTCCCTTTAACCTCATTTAATTTTTGATAATAAGAATTGAAATAAAATTATAGAATGTGCAGAATAAAAAAATTTTTTGTTACGATGATTCAATAAATTTGTAAACTCAAAAAAGATCCCTTTACTTTTGATCCTCATTCTCATAATAATTCAATAATTATGTATTTTCATATTTCAATTTTATAACATAAATGATTTTCCTATTAATCTTTAAAATAAATAACAGTGTTAAATCAATAATGCAATATTAATAAAATTTAATGAATAGTTGACTAATGAATTTAATTGAATCAGGTAACATCATCAAATATTACAAACCATTCATTTTCATATTTAGCTGATTGTTTAACAAAAATACAAACACAATGAAATAAAAACGTCAATGAAAGTTTTAAAAAGTTTTGAAAGTCAATAAAAGTTACAAAGTTAAGCTCTACTGGAACATACTAAATCAATAGTAACAACAGATCATTAATTGAAAAAAAACCCACTGGACAACTATGAGCACATGTGTGGAATAATCTATGAAATTAAAAACTGGATTGAAATGGAATGCTGAAAATATAGAAATAAAAACGATTAATAAGAAATAATTACATTATAATTATAATAATAATTAATTTTAACAGATGCTAAAACGAAGATCTCCTGTTATCATGTCTGTGATCACACTTTCGATCCCTATATCGTAATTTTCAGCATCCTCTTCATTCATACACCTGACAATAAAAGCATCTTTTACCCCGTTCCTTTATATGTCCAAAGTACGTACATGAATCATCTTCCAGATCCCATTTGTGACAACTCACCTGCCAAATCTTCATAACTTTGTGCTCTTTCTCAAGGCTGACGACAAATAATGGATGATCAACTGATTCATTATTGACCAACAACTCAAGAATAGCACGTTCCGTGTTCCTCCTTGCTTTGTTTTCATCTTTTTTTTTGTTGCTCTGCGTCTCTGTTAGATATTGTCGTCTGTTCTTTGTTCCATGTTTCCACAAATTTTTTCTCTCATTACACCTTTTCTTATTGCAAACTGTATCATCATGGCTTTCTGTACAACCTATTCTTTGCAATCCTGCCATTCCAAAGTATAGCTTTAGTTAGAGTCCAGAAAACCTGTGGTGATAATAGGTGCTTTATGAATAAAATAATGTCATACCAAGCATTCTTTCAGCATGCATGATATGGGTAGATGCTGAAAAAGAGTTCAGTATCATTTGAGAACTAAGATTTGAGAGAGTTTTGGTAAGATAACTGCTCATCTGTCTTTTAAGAACATGTAATGCCACCTGCGACATTAAAAAATGAGGTTACTGGTATATATTTTATATTGTGCAATGTGTGCTGATCACAAGACTACCTGAATAAGAGAAGAGAAAATGGAAATTAGAAGCTTGATATCATATCTCGAAAGCGATCTGTGATTGACAAACTTCTTCCTCTTCCAAGCTTCCTCCAAAAGTCCAAATACATCACATTTAACTAATAAAATATTTTGAAGATCCGACACCATTGAGGTGTTCCTCTCACGGTGCAACTATTAATTAAAATAAATCTTTCTGCCGATTATAAATAAAAAATAAAAAAAAATAAATGGGCTTTTAAATTTTTTTATTTTTTAAATGTTATTGAATTTAAAATTGAAAAACATGAATGAAAAACGTTTGACAAAAAAAGAATAATTCATACAACATAATATTTACGGATGAGCTCAAGAGCTCTTTGGAATCGCATGTCGCGGTCTATAGCATCGCGTTGCCCCATACATCAGGTGTCATGCATCCGTTTAAATTTGTCATTGGCACATTTCCAAAGATTTTTTATGCCATATGTGCGTATTCCAGTTGAAGCCACGAACCCATATTTGTGATTCACAGGGAGTTTTGTGCGGCAATCCTGTTGTCCGACTCAGGCTATTATAAGTGGCCCAGCGATATGACCACACAGTTGCTCCTGTTTGATAAGTTAGCAATAAAATAAATTTGTCACACAAAAAATTGAGAAAAAATTACCAGGCAACATATGGCATTGTACTATTGGCATGAGTGTTACTGTGTCCCTTTGTCTTTGTGGCACAGCCACAAGAAACGCTTTTTTTGTGTCTTCATCAATGCCTCCAAGCACCTTTGCGGAAAAGGCCTTGCGTGACCGTTTCTCTTTCGTTTGGCCACTTATTCTCACTGGTTTTTCTCTAACCCACTCTGTGCACAGCTCTCGATGGAAATTAAACCAGTCAGGCAAAGTTTTGCTGCTATCTATTTGCGGCAAACTTGCAACTGTTGCCTGACTGATGTCTCCCATACTCCAGTAGTATGTCAACCGAAACAAGCGAAAATAATTGAACAAAGCGTAAATATAATTTTTTTTGAAAATTAAATCATAATGGTACTTTAAAAAAATCTTATCATAATACACTGGTCTGATTTGAGACGGCTTTTCCATATAAGCTGCCATTTCTTTTTTTTTGTCTTGTCGCACCCAGTGGTGTTGGTGCAGCGCCAAATTTTACCATCGCAAGATTTTTTATGGTCTTGTAATTTCATTACACAACCACAAACACAACTCATGCGTGATGCTAGCAACCATTGCCCAATTTATTGCATCGTTAGTGTCTCGAATGCCATCCATTAATTGGAAAGACGAAACGCAATGCAAAATAGGGTAATTTATTTTTTTGTTTAGACGCGAAGTGAGAAGACGCGGTTCGTTTTAAAAGTGAAATTATTTTCAACAAATATGTTTAAAATTTTGTTACACATTTTGTAATGCTTCATATTTTTCATAACTTTTTGAGGTTGTTGTTATCCTAGTCAAAATTGGTTTAAGATTTTGATTTTTTTAGTTTTTGTAATTTTAAAATTTTTGGGAATAGGGCTTTTTATTTACAAGCTTACGACTTTGCTATTATTATTTAGTTTGACTTTTAGTTGCACCGTGGGAGGAGCATGTCTGCTGCTTTAAAGTTTTTAAACTGTTGACTATAAATAAATATTGCCGGAAAAACCAATTTGCGGTCTCAGGTTTTGCCTTTTTATGTTTTATTATCTGAGCTCTGTGTGAAAATTATCGTTGACTCTAGATTTATTAATTTAAAAGTGAAATAACGTTTTAATAGATATTAGACAACCGAATCGAAATAATATGAGCTCCGCATACCAATGAAAAGTAAAATGTAGTTTTAAATTTTGTATTGAAATGAAAATAGGAATGGGTGACGTCATTTGGCGGTGTATCTATGACATATTCTGCATACATACAGACGACGTAATCTTTGATTATAAATATTTTCTAGAATACTTATTCTTTCAAATTTTAACAGTTTAGATGTAAATTTTTTAATGTTCAATAAATAAATTTATCGTGTACAAATAAAATAAAATCAAATTAAAATCAGAATAAAATTATTTGCAACATTGAAAACAATAAAAATAAAAAGAATCGAATTATAAATAAAATAAATAAATAAAATACATATGAAAAGTACTCACTTGATATTTTCTTTTAGATGTCCTATCGGTGAGTGCTGGCACCGATATTACCGTGTTTTTAATTTTTTCCCAAAAATTGCCCTAGGTCTTATATTCGAGGGAGGGCTTATATTATTATGCCAATTTTTTCGACATCATTTATTTTTCCCAAATACAATAATATTTTATTCAAATACAATAAGATCATCATCTTCTGGGATATCATCATTTCTTCCAGATCAAGACCTTGAATTCCAGCCTAGATTTCATTTGACTCCAGCTCCTTCAGTATCATAGGTCCCAATCTATCGTGTTTTGCGATGTAGCTCGCTTCAAATGGCGATGTTTTGTCCAAGTACCCTGCTTTCAGAGCCTTTGCAACACAGCTATCAGTGACTTTGCCCCATGCATTCCTTACCCAAGAGACTACCTCCTGCAGATTAGGCTTCACGAAGTTGTTATTTTTGTTCCTTGACATCCTATTCTCAATATAATCATTGATTTCAAGTCTGAGGTAATCCTTGAAAGGCTTGTTTATTGCAATGTCCAAGGTCTGGAGGTAAGCAGTCATCCCTGCTGGGATCATAACCTGATCAACCCTTCTTTCTGCCAAGAAGTTTTTCATATCCTTTGCACGATGAGTGCTTGCAGAGTCCCAAATGAGGAGACCTCGTTGACTTCCTCTTAAAACAAGTGGCAGCATAAGGTCCACCCATTTTCTTATTACATTCTGCGTACTCCATGCCTTTTCTGATTCCAAGACATAAACTCCTCCCTGGCATTCAATCTTTTCTTTCTTTCCTTTGGTAATAAGAAGTGGAGCAGCTTTCTTCCCATCCAGACGAATTGCCAAAATGCAGTTTACTCGTGCACTTTCATATCCAGTTGATGGTACATAAACTGACAGCTCTTGACAGCTTCTTTATTCTCAAGCTTGAACAGTGTTGTTGATCTTCGTAGTGAGAGTTCATACCGCTAAAGGAAGCGATCCAGCCAACATTTTGAAGCTTTGAACTCCTCAGGAGGGATGTCAAGTGTAGGAGCCATCTCGAGAGCAAAAGCTTGAATCTCAGCTCTGCGCACAACCATACGGTTTTCTCTCTTCTCAGCAATCCAGTCAAAGATGATGTCTTCTAACTCTGGAAAGAATGGACGATTTCCAGAGCCACATTTTCTTTTTTTTGCCTGCCCATCTTCAACCTTTTGATTGAGATCATCATACTGTGCTCGCCATTTCCTAACCATTCGTACGTCCAACTTCTTCTCTTTGCAAAATGCAGTAATATTTTGATCTCTGCATTCTTCCACAATTCCTTTTTTGTATTTGACAGAGTAACTTTTCCTCTTGCCACTCATCTTAAATATGGGCAAAATGTTACAAAATAGTTTATTTAAATAGAAAAAACAACCCTTACTTTGACAGCTTTGTAACCTCAGGATATGCTTGAAGGAGGAAAAACAAAATAAAATACTTATGTAGCGTCATAAGACACAACTAGAAGTTAATTTTTCAGACCAGGTATTATTTCGAACAATAGTAGAATTTCAGCTTTCACAAAAATGTTGTGGAAGTCATTATTGTCAGTTTGTCGATAATTGTTTAAAATTAACGCCATGTCAGAAACTTGCACTCAATTTATTTTTCCTGCCATTGAACCACATCTGTCATATCCTTGACCTCGCATCTTTTCAATATTAATCCCTGCTTCTTTCAATGTTTCAATCAAAATCTTAGCAATGCCTTCACCTGTGCTTTTTTAAACTTTTTGAAAACCAATAAAGCATTAATGAATACAGTTATCTTCAACAAATCTTAAAATAATTGTCACCTGTTCTTTAATAGAAAAATCAATAGTTCCATCACAGAGCACAGAAAAGAATCCAGCAGCATTGACGTTATTTACAACATTTTCCTCATTAAATAATGAATTGCTGCTATAATTTCATTTTGTATCTTCCAACTTAAATAGGTTTGTGAACTTGAAGTTGTTTGCAGATGCCATTTTAGATTTTTATCGCCAGCTAATAAACGTAGCCTTATGCATGCTCTGAAATTTCCATCGTTCTCATCTGGTTCTTCGGTAGAAAGTGGTCCTGAATCGCGATTTCTTTGCCTTCCACATTGATGCACTGTTTCTAGAATAGGTATTAACCGTGTGCGGTTTTTTTTCAATCTGCTTTTGCCACCCATTATGCAATTGCTTTTCAATACCACTAGATCTTTACTCATAATGTCTCAAAAAATCTTCTGAAATTTTTACACAGTTCTGATGATACGGCTGATATTTACGTTTGTGATCTTGGATAGGTTTTCAAAAGCTTCGGTGTAAATATTTTTTAATTTTGTATGTTTTTCAGCGTTATTTGCGTCTTGAAAATTATGAAAGATAAAAAAACAATAGTAACTATACTATACTTACCCAGCCTACCTAGAATATTTATCTTTATAATAAACGAAAGTACGTTTGTGATAGTTGCATAAAACCGTTGTTTTTAATAAATTCATATTACATATGTTGTAAACTAATTCTTGACCCTTGACTGAATCTTTTAATAATTTTTTTTATATTTCGGGGTGGGCAATTGCCCCAATGCCCCTCCTAGTTGCGCCTCTGAATGTAGATATATAAATGCGTAATACATTAAAACTAATATTTTATTTGGTAGAAGATATTTTAATCTGTTCATTATTCCCAGATTGAAATTAACTAAATTAAAATTTTCCATATTACAAATCTATTTTGTCATTGTTGTTTTGATCGTAATTAAATTTTATTCCAAAGTCTAAATTTTTTAATTTGTAGCAAAGTTCGATGTATTCAAAAACCTTGATATCGCAAATTGCACCAACGCCATCGATTACGCAGGAAAATTGTCACTGAGAGCAGACCCTGTCATTTTAGACCTTGCCAAAGTAAAAATGCCTATTATTTTAAATTCAAATTAAAGTCAAAATAAATTATGTCCCTTTTATTAATGTTTGTTCTTTTATTGGCTATTATTTTCAAAACCATTATTAATAGTTAACCTGAATGATGTTTGTAGACTATTTTCGTTATTCGCTAATCTCTGTTTAATAGTTTAATTTGTTCAATTTACAGTTACAGCAGTTTTTTTTATTATAGTAGTCCTTATTAATAATGCTTAATTATTCTATTTATGGAATATTTTTAATTCGATTAAATTTATTTTCAAATCATCAGCTTGAATCCAAATGAACTTTCTAAATAATCCTTTAAAATTTTGAATAAAATTGGTAATGTAATTGTGTAATGATTTCTATTGAACAGTTTTTATTACTGTTCACATTTTTTATGCGAATTTTATTTGGCACGCAACACTCAAATATTCAAATTCAAATATTTTTATTTTGTTAAATTATAATGAAATTTTCGTTTTATCTCAGAAAAGTAACGTTTTAAGATTTATGGAAATGTATTTGCAAACATTTCTGACTTAATTAATCGATGGACCAGCTCGCACAAACGACTTGCTTTAAGTTTATTTTACTTCGCTTAACTCGTTCATTATAATTAAGAATGAGCTTGAAATTTTGTTAAGAATCAACTCAATGTCTTTGAAGCTCTTTAAAAAACAGTTTTAATGGTGTATCCACATTCCACATTTATGATTATACTGTTTTTTATTTTTTATCATACCGTTTCCAAATAGACTTGAATTTAAAGATAAACATCATACACGATATTTTTAAATAAAAAATATCATATTCAATATTTAGGTCACCAAAGAACTTCCCGACAGCGAAAATGTCATGCTAATTAGTCTTGACGAGTTGCAATTTTTACAAAATATAGTGCGATGCATAGGCGTTAAAAAAACAATTGATATTGGTACGTTTACATATTTCAGGCTTTTTATTGAATATAATTTATATTTTCTACACATTAATATATATTAAATGCATTAGATATCAATCAATTAATCTTCGTTTTGCGTCCAGAGACCCGGTTTCCCGAGGTAGGACGTTGTTTTCTTTGCCATCAACTTTTTGCGCCAAATTAGACGATCAGTTGTATCCATTTCATTTAAATTTAGAGCTTTCATGTCCTGCTCGATCGTTTGCGACCAGGACTTTTTTGGACGACCTTTGGGACGTGTGCCAGGTACTTCAACATCTGCAAGAGAAGTTATGGCACTGTTTCCACTTCGTTTGACATGACCAAACCACCGCAGACGGTGTTGCCGGCATTCGTCCTTTATATCATCTAAACCAGCACGACACAGGTTTTCGGTAGATTTGATGTGGTCCTTCAGACTAATTCGTTGCATCCATCGGATCATTTTCATGTCGGTTCGTTGAAGTTGTTGTTCCAGTTTGGTTGTCATTGACCATGTTTCTGCACCATATAACAACACCGAACGTATCACAGATTTATAAAGTCTTGATCGTAGTGGTAGTGGGATGTCACGACGCATCAATATAGAGGCAAGGAGATGCCATTTATTCCAGGCTGCACGTATGCGTGCTCGGACGGCAGCTTCAGCTGTTCCAGTACAATCCAGAACATCCCCTAGATATTGAAACGATGTGACTTTCTCTATTTTAATGGCTTCAAAAACAGTGCTATTTCAAATTTGTTGTTGTGGATTGATGCAAGCAGGACAAACAAAATTGGACACTTTAGATAAAGAACCAATTATTTTTGAACAACGTTTGTGACACCACTGATTACACTGCTGACACTTGATTGCACAAATGCATTATATATATATATATATATATATATATATATATATATATATATATATATATATATATATATATATATATATATATATATATATATATATATATATATATATATATATATATATATATATATATATATATATGTTGGTAATAGACCATAATTTTTACAATATTCTATAAATTCTACCGAATGTTTGGCGTTAATATGTTTGTAGTTCGTTTTTTCGATTTTTCTCACTAAAGTTTTTCGGTGAACGTTTAGTCAATTAGCCGTGAAATCCTCGACAGCAACACCAAAGTAATATACCAAAACAGCAACTACACGCATCTTAAAATTGCAGAAGCAGTCCTAATTGACATCAATAAACCAAAAATAAATATACAACAAAAAATGACAACCTCACTTCCAACCCGGCGCTTAACCAACAACGAAAACAAAGAAGTAATAAAAACTAGCATCGTAAATAGTGACAAAGAAGAATATGATGCTATCGATGAAGAAAAGGAGACCAAAGAAGATGACCAGCCAATTAAGAAACCTGACACCTAATTCGCATCAAAGTTCAATTTTACAACACCAAAGTTAATTTTTACAACGTCAAAGTTAATCTCGACAAAGTCAATATTTCCCTATATATACAACAAGGAGCACTGACGATGATTCATTCGGAATCGAAATATGGCCTTATTTGCAGCATGAATTCGAAAAATAAGTTTATTTTGAATTTTAATAAACTAAACGTTCACCAAAAAACTTTAGTGAGAAAAATCGAAAAAACGAACTACAAACATATTAACGCCAAACATTCGGTAGAATTTATATGTATATATATGTATATATATATATTTACATAATTATATGTATATATATATGTATATATATATATGTATGTATATAAATATATGTATATATATTCGAATGGTACCGGTAATGATCGTAATGAAAGTTGTGGTTTTAATGATCTTAAAAAAGTAGGTAATAACAATGTAATGAAAGGTGGTAGAAATATTGGTGTAATTAAAAATGATCGGACTAATTATAACTTTTGTGTGGTTAAAATAAAATTGGGTTTACTAAATATAAGATCGATTGGCTCAAAGTACAACATCATTTATTATTTGATCACTGATGGTTTTGATATTTTTGTTGTTACTGAATCATGGCATGGTTCATCAGAAAATCCCTTCATTGCGTTATTTACTCCTCCTGGTTACCGCTTTGTTGATTGTGTAAGAGATCACGACCCTCTCCATGGTGGATTGATAATATTTTTTCGTTTATGTTTAAAATGTAAAAAAATAGCCTTACCTACAGTTACCACATTTGAAGTTTTGGCGGTTAGGTTTACAGTTAATAGTCAGGAGTTTATTTTGCTCGCTATTTACAGACCGGGTTCTGCACAGCTGTCTGGATTATTTTTTAAAGAACTGATTTCTATTCTGGAAAACATTACAGTACTCAGTTCTTGAATTATTTTAACCGGGGACTTCAATGTGCACGTTGAAAAGACGAATGATCCTGATGCTGCTAATTTAAATGATATCTTCGATAATTTTCAACTCATTAATCGTGTAAAAGCACCAACACATTTACGTTGTGGTACACTAGACTTGATAGTAACTTCTGAGGTTTTTCCAGTTCATGATTGTTTAGTCCATCCAAGTAGAATTTATTCTGATCATAGTTTTATTTGGGCTGAACTGTCGATGACTCGAGGATATTTGGTTGTAATTAAAAAAGTTTCTAAAATGGGGAATCAGATGAATGTTGATGACTTCATCAAACTCGTGCTTGAATCTCCAGTCTCCAAATCATGTCAAAGCAATGAGGTAGACAAGGAAATGCTTTTATTTAACAATGAGTTAAAATCTATTGCTGATAAAGTTGTCCCTATTCGTGCAGTGACCACCAATAACGTTCGTATGGCTTCGTGGTTTGATAATGATTGCAGGTTATCCAAGCGTTTGTGCAGAAAAATGGAAAGAAGATACAGAAAATGTTCACAGTTGATTCATCAAGATGAATGGAAGACTGCTTTAAAGAGTAAATCGGAACTTTTCTCTAAAAAACGTCGTCAGTATTGGACACAAATTGTTGATGACAATAAGATGAAACCTAAAAATCTTTGGCGGGTTGTGATTCTCTGTAGCATTCTCTGTAGGGGTCGTAACGATAAATCCTGCTCGGATTTGGATGAACTGACACCTGTCGATTTATGTGCTATTTCAATGAAAAGTTAAGCAAGCTGAGAGATAGTGTCAACAACGATGCTCAACCGAGCCTGGCAAAATTCCAATCAGGTGTCAATAATAGTTTGTTCTCAACGTTTTCTATGGTTTCTGAAGAGGAGGTAATACAGTTAGTTCAAAATTCACCTACAAAGTCGTGTCAACAAGATGTAATGCCTACCCACGTATTAAAGAAGTTTATATAACTATTCGCACCATTTTTGGCAGGCCTGATAAACAGCAGTTTGAATGTGGGACAGTTTTCCTCTGGCTGCAAGCATGCTATCATAACTTCGCTGCTGAAGAAACATAATCTAGACGAAAATGATGTTGGAAATTACAGACCAATTTCTAATCTGTCTTTCCTATCCAAAATTATCGAACGTGTGGTTGCCAGGCAAACACTCAGTTACTTGAACAATAACAATTTTATGCCGAAATATCAATCTGGATTCCGTCAGTACCATTCGACTGAAACTGCTCTTTTACAAGTTTTCTCAGAAGTGTACGGGGCAATTGATGAACAAAATGTGGCAATGCTAGTCTTTCTTGATATGTCATCCGCATTTGATTGCGTAGATCACAAAGTACTTTTAACAAGACTACGTTGCAGTTTTGAAATTTCTGGTGCTGTTCTGAGGTGGTTTGAGTCGTATCTGGTAGGTAGATCACAACAGGTATCATTCGGTGGTAAATTGTTTGAGGTTAATGTTATGCTGTCTGGTGTGCCACAAGGTTTGGTTATAGGTCCTATTCTATTCCTGATCTATACATCTGAAGTGCTAAAGATAATTGAATCATTTGGTTTTTCAGGTCATGCTTTTGCGGACGACTTACAAATTATTGTTACGAGCAGGCCAGATTCTTTTAAATCAGAATTGGACAAATTAGTTAAATGTTTGTCTGCGGTCAATAAGTGGATGCAAAACAATGGTCTGAAACTAAACCAAAACAAGACTGTTTTTTTACCAATTGGAACATGGCAGCATCTTTCAAGAATAGATATAAATTCAATAACTGTTAATGATGAGGTCATCCCATTTTGTCAGACAGCAGCTAATCTGGGTTTCATGATTGATTCAGGTTTGTCAATGAAACAACACATTAAGAAGCTCTCAGCCGAATGCATGTTTCAAATCAGGAAAATCAATCAAATTCGACGATCCCTAGATACATCCACGTTGCAGACGTTGGTTCAGGCATTTAAATAAATTGCCATTAAAAATCATTTCTATTTACCGTCCACCTAATACAAGCATTGAGAAGTTTATCAATGAATTTGAAAATATTTTACACAAGCTCAGTCCTGCTCAAGAGGTGTACATATTGGGCGACTTTAATATAAATATTCTGACCAAAAATAACCACACATTGAACTTTCAGAACCTTTTGCTCTCTCATTGTTTTTATCCTTTAATTGTGTCACCTACTCGTTCCACAACTTGTTCTTCTACATTAATAGATAACATATTTAGTAAA
>NW_008705498.1:6535-7431 GCF_000326865.2 Helobdella robusta | reverse complement strand
TATATGAATGGAATAAGAAGTGTAGCCTACTCGTGGTGTGAAAGCTATCTTAGGGATGGAAAGCAATAGGTTGCATTAGAAGGATTTAAATCAGAATGTCTAAACATCAACAGTGGAGTTCCGCAGGGCTCTATTCTCGGACCTCTTTTGTTTGTCTTGTTCATTAATGACATTGTCAACGTGACTGATTCGGCAAATATTTTACTATATGCGGACGATACTAACATATTTTTTACTTCAAGGGATTTTAAACTGAAAAGTGATCGCATAAACCAAGAATTGCAAAAATTCGTAGATTGGTTTATTCTCAATAAATTAGTTGTTAATTTTACAAAATGTTCATATGTGTTATTCGGCCCCAGAATAATTACTAACACAATAGGCAACCTTGATATAAGAATTAACAGTCTGGCATTATTACCTAGATCATACTCTACAAAATTTTTAGGTGTGTTAATAAATGATGATCTTTCATGGGAACCACATATAAAATCAATTTCAACTAAGATCAATAAAATACTAGGTATATTATATAAAATCAAATCAAAAATAAACTATGACATAATGATTGAACTTTACTATACCCTAATATATCCGCATTTAATTTATTGTAATCTTTTATGAGGCGGAAGTCCAGAAAGCCATTTAAATTATATTCAAAAATGTCAAAATCGGTTTATAAGACTAATATTTACTCTTCCACCGCGTACTCATATAACCAATGCTTACTATTCGACACTCAACATTTTACCCATTAAAGAATTGCACATTTATTTCACATCAATTTTTGTATTTAAATTTTTACGTCAACAGTTGCCTAATTATTTTGCCAATTTTTTCACTTTTAGCAATGACATTCAAAGGAAATTTACTAGACACACTTCCCTTTTCTATTC
>NW_008705497.1:5191-6514 GCF_000326865.2 Helobdella robusta | reverse complement strand
CGAAATATGAGGAAGTTATATATAGATAGTCATATAGTGTTATATACGGTTATATAGATTTATATTATGTTATGTAGAGTTATTGAATATATATCGTCATACAGTGTAATATACGGTTAAATAAAACTATATGAAGTTGAGTAGAGTTATTGATTATTTTCTCTATCATATCATTACTTTATCATATCTTCAACTTATCACTAAGCACTGGAATCTTTCCTGACTCATTTAAAATAGCCAAAATCATACCAGTATTCAAGAAAAGAAACAAAGATGACATTAACAACTACAAACCCATCTCCATTCTTTCCCCGCTGTCAAAAATTCTTGAAAAACTTTTTTTTAAAAGACTCTCTAATTTCTTCTGCTCCAACAATACTATCTGCAATAACCAATACGGATTCAGACCCAACCACTCAACTGAGCTTGCTATTCTTGACTTCACTCAGCATATACTAAATGAAATGAATAACAAAAATCTTTCTATTGGCATTTTCCTGGACTTATCCAAAGCCTTCGATGTCATCGATCACAAAATACTCCTATCCAAACTATATCATTACGGAGTAAGAGGCACAGCTCACAACTGGATGAGAAGCTATCTTTCATCACGGACACCATATGTTTCCATGGACAACATCAATTCAAAGCACGCTCCTATTCATCACGGGGTACCACAAGGATCCATTCTAGAACCCCTTCTATTTTCTATCTACATAAATGACCTCTGCAATGTTTCGCCCTCAACCAAATGCGTACTGTTCGCAGACGACACCAACCTTCTTTTTACTTCCAACTACCTACCAGATTGCTCTGAACATATCAATCTTGAACTCCAAAAATACTCTAACTGGTTATCCAATAACAAACTAATCATAAATTATTCGAAATGTGCATACATTATTTTTGGCCCAAAAATACTCACCAACCTAGCTTCTAACCTAAACATATTAGTTAATGGTGTTCCTATAAGCCGCACCCTGTCAACCAAATTTCTTGAAATCACCATCACAGAAAATCTTTCATGGAATTCTCACCTAAAAACTACCTCAGACAAAATCAACAAACTCACAGGCATCTTCTACAAAATCAAATATAAACTCTCTCTTTCTGCCCTACACACGCTTTATTACACATTCATCTACCCTTATCTAACCTAATGCATCACACTATGGGGAAATAGTCTAAAATGACACCTGAATAACCTAATACTCTCCCAAAAAAGGTCAATACGTTTAATTTTTAACCTCANACCCGATTCTCATACTAAACCCTTCTTCCTAGCANAAAAAATTTACCACTTAACTTCATCTGTCTTTACTA
>NW_008705497.1:0-4279 GCF_000326865.2 Helobdella robusta | reverse complement strand
TAAATATAAAGTGTTATATAGGGTTATATAGATTTATATATAGTTATGTAGTGTTATATACGGTTATATAGATGTATATATAGTAATGTAGAATTATTGAATATAAATAGTCATATAGTGTTATATACGGTTATATAGATTTATATAAAGTTGAGTAGAGTTATTGAATATATATAGTTATATAGTGAGATATACGGTTATATAGATTAATATATAGTTTGTAGAGTTATTGATTATGTATAGTTATATATAGTGTTAAATACGGTTATATAGATTTATATATAGTTATATAGTGTTATTGATTATATAAAATTATTTAGTGTTATAAACGGTTATAAAGATTTATATATAGTTATGTAGAGTTATTGATTATATATATATAGTGATATATACGGTTATGAAGATTTATATATAGTTATATAGTGTTATATACGGTTATCTAGGTTTATGTATAGTTGTGTAGAGTTATTGATTATATATAGTCATATAGTGTAATTTACGGTTTTATAGATTTAAATATAGTTATGTAGAGTTATTGAATATATATATAGTCAAATAGTGTTATATACGGTTATATAGATTTATATATAGTTATATAGTGTTATTGATTGTATATACTTATATAGTTATAAATACGGTTATATAGACTTATATAGAGTTATGTAGAGCTATTGATTATATATAGTTATATATTTTTTACAATATTCTATAAATTCTACCGAATGTTTGGCGTTAACTTCTAATTCTCGAGAGAGATGGAGCAGTCGCTGCTCGCGATCTTGTTCGATTGTTAGATTACGTCGGTTGGTCGCAGAACATCGAGTAAATGTTGGTAAGAGACCATAATTTTTACAATATTCTATAAATTTTACCGAATGTTTGGCGACTTCGAGTAAATGTTGGTAATATTTATTATTTTTATTATAAATTATATATATTATTTTATTATAATAATTATATATAATTATTATAATAATTATTCGGTAGACATTCTGTAGAATTTATAGAATATTGTCAAAATTATAGTCAATTACCAACATTTACTCGAAGTTATATATTTATATATACGGTTATATAGCTTTTTATATAGTTCCGTACAGTTATTAATTATATATAGTTATAAAGTGTTATAAATATAGATAGTCATATAGTGTTATATGCGGTTATAAAGATTTAAATATAGTTATGTAGAGTTATTGATTATATATAGCCATATAGTGTTATATACGGTTATATTGATTTATAAATAGCTCTATAGTGTTATTGATTATATATAATTATATAGTGATATTTACGGTTATATAGATTTATATATAGTTATGTAGAGATTCTGTTTATATATAGTTAAATAGTGATGTATACGTTTATAAAGATTTATACATAGTTATGTTGAATTATTGATTATATTTGGTTATATAGTGATATATACGGTTATATAGATTTATATATAGTTTGTGACAATCCCCAAACATATGCGCGTAGCGCTTAAAAGTTTAGTGCCCCTGAGGCGATTAGATGAACCAGTTTAGTCTAGTGGTAGTGGTTATATAGATTTATATATAGTTATGTATAGTTATTAATTATTTATCGCGATATAGTGTTATATACGGTTATATAGACATATATATAGTTATGTAGAGTTATTGATTATTTATAGTTATACAGTGATATACGGTTATATAGATTTATATATAGATATGAAGAGTTATTGATTATATATATTTATATAGGGTTATGTACGGTTATAAACATTTATATATAGTCATATAGTGTAATATACCGTTATCTAGATTAATATACATTTATGTAGAGTTATTGATTTTATATAGTGATATATACGGTTATATAGATTTATATATAGTTATGTAGAGTTATTGAATATAGATAGTCATATAGTGTTATATACGGTTATAAAGATTTAAATATAGTTATGTAGAGTAATGGAATATATATAGTCATATAGTGTTCTATACGGTTATATATATTTACATATAGTTATATAGTGTTATTGATTATATATAGTTATATAATGATATAATGATATATCCGGTTATGAAGATTTTTATATAGTTATAAATTGTTATATACGGTTATCTAGGTTTGTATATAGTTATGTAGATGTATTGATTATATATAGTCATATTGTGTTATATACGGTTATATATATTAAAATATTGTTAAATAGTTGTTTTTATTATACATTAGTGTTATTAATTATATATAGTTATATAGTGTTATATACGGTTTTATAGAATTTTATATAGTTATGTAGAGTTATTTATTATATAAAGTTATATAGTGATATATTCGGTTATAAAGATTTATATATAGTTATGTATAGTTATTGATTATATATAGTTATATTGTGATATATACGGTTATATAGATTTGTATCATATAATTAGAATAAATATAACGGCCTTCGCTCATTTTTGACGGTCGAGCAAGGAGCTTACTTCCGGAGGGGAATTGGAGGGTGATTTTTTATCGCCCAAGTCTAAAATTACGATCGTTTATTTACTAATTTCGGAATATTGCTTTTATTTAAAATGTTTTGAAAGGTGATACTAGATACTGTTTTAGGATAAATATTGCTCTATGACGGTTTTTGCTTTTTAAATTAAAAAAATTTTTTGTGGTCCACTCTTCTAACACTTGACTCGTTAACTATTAACTGTAACCGGTAAGGGTAACTTAACAACATTAACGACGACTAATTAGTAATTAAATTACTAAACTCTAATAATTAAGCTAAAACTAAACTACTAATTCTAATTACTAATTAAAATAAATAACAAATAACACTAACGAACATTAACAGATTAGACTACTAGAGACTACCAACAACTGCACTACTACATAGTACAACTACTACACTAACAGCACTTGTTCCTAAAATCCTAAATCCTATTGCTTGTAAAATTTTTACGTACAATACTTAGGCCTGGGAATAAAGAATATATTTTTTAAAATAACTACTATTTAATGATTTTTGCTAGTTATTTAATTATGTGGATAATTTCATATAATTAGAACAATTTGTCGTGCTTGGATTATTGGCTTTCGAAATTGCATGGATTTTAACGAGCAAGCTATATGAAATATTTACTTGACTTAATATGCTTAAAACATTGTAGTAATTTATTAAATAAAATTATGATTTTATTAAATAAAATTATGTATTATTAAATTATTGTTGTTAATTTGAATATAAAAATTATACTTTTGGTCCTGTGAAATCCGGTGGGTTTTTACTGAAGCCAAAGGTTGGCTTAGTAGGATTGAACTAAAGTCACCCTTTTTTACACTATTCGATCATGTTAAAAATTTGTTTGCTCATGAAATAAACGACCTAAATAAATCAAAATTGTTATTTGAACAACTATCTTCATTATATTCAATGCATATTTTACATTCTGCTGGTGCTCATAGAAATTATGGTTGCTGAAATCATACGTTGGCTTACTGCAGTGGCTTACTGGGTCTCATACAACAGTGCCACGGCAATTTTCTTTACATATATTGCTTTAAATAAGTCAATATATTCATTTCACAATTATTTTTGTCAATATAAATAAAGAAATTGCTTTTGTCTGGTAAAATACAGTGGCCAAGTAAAGCCGTATGTTGGCTTAATCGGATTTTTTTTTCATATATAAAATACTATGAGATCAATCAATCAATCAACCAATCAATCAACCAACCATTCATTCAATCAACTAATCAACCAACCAATCAATGAACCATATTTGAAAAATATTTGCAAGGCTTGTTCAAACTCGAACAAACACTTAACTGTACAAATCTACAAACAATTTTGAGATTTTAGTAAAGAAAGAAAAACACAATAGTTGCTTTTATTAAATCAAGAAATATCCAAAAATTATATAACCAAATTAAAAAAACTAGAAACCAATCAACATTTAATAAATAATTAAATAAATAAATAGACATTATTAAAAAGATTGTTCAAAAAGGTAAAATTTAAGACGACGACGAGAATAAAATGTAGTTTGTTTTGTTGGTGTGGGGCTGTGAAGCGAAAACACATCACAAAAAACTAATAAAAAGTCGCAAGAATAGTAGTCAGTCACCTACCTACTATTAAATTATTCTCAGGGCCCTAGCTTACTTATAATCATTAACTCAACTCACCTACCTACAAATATGTTTTTCTACGTTTTCGGAATTTTACATGTTTTAGGTATTTTATTTTACTTGAAACTTTTTAACTAATGTTAAGCCCTAGCCTAACTGCGATTGTTCAACTCATCTCAAT
>NW_008705496.1:5402-6513 GCF_000326865.2 Helobdella robusta | reverse complement strand
TGGCGATGATGGTGGCGATGATGGTGATGGCGATTTGCTTTCGGCTTTTAATTCTTCGCTGTTTTCAAATATTTGGATGTGAATTTGTATTAATAACTCAGTTTTTATTTGGCTCATTTTGCAATATTTCGTTCATTCATTCGTTCATCGATTTGTTGGTTCGTTCATTCATTTATTCATTCATTCACTCGTTCATTCATTCATTTATTCATTCATTCATTCGTTCATTCATTCATTCATTCGTTCATTCATTCATTCATTCTTCCAATCAACCTTTTCAAATATGTTTCCAAAACATAATTTTTTTTCAAACTACCATCATTATGACAAGTTTGAAAACAGCCATTAAACGAATTATTATTATTGTTACTAATATTATTTATTATTATTTTTGTTGTTGTTTTTGTTGTTGTTGTTGTTGTTGCCAATTATGTCAAAGATTGTTGATTTGAAGTATAATCGATAGAGGAAATTGAGAAATGCATCATCATCGTCGTCGTCACCATCATCATTATCATCACCACCGTCATCATCATCAAAATCAACATCATCATCATCAACAACAACAACATCATCGTCATCATCACCATCATCGTCATCATCATCATCATCATCGTCTTCGTCGTCATCTTCAATCATATCTCCATATCTTCATGGAAACTGTCATCACCATCTTAACAAGTCCGACAATAGTAACAACAACATCAACAACAACAACAATAATAATAATAATAAATAATAATAATAATAAATAATAATAATAACCTGTCATGGTAAACACGCCAACCAGCAAACCGATATTTCGTCCGGCTAACATGACGTCTTCGCTATCAGCACTGCCTGGAAATCATTATCATTATTATTGTTGTTGCTGTCGTGTTGTTGTTGTTGCTGTCGTGTTGTTGTTGTTGCTGTCGTGTTGTTGTTGTTGCTGTCGTGTTGTTGTTGTTTTTGTTGTTGTTTTTGTTGTTGTTATGATGTAAATTAATATAACAGGGTGGAGAGAAGAGACGACAAAAAATCATCACAAGATATTACCATCATTATTATTCTTATTATTATCGCCATCATCGTCATTGTCATCATCATCGTCACCATCATCATCCTCGTC
>NW_008705496.1:0-943 GCF_000326865.2 Helobdella robusta | reverse complement strand
AACAGCAGCCACAACAACATCAACAGCAGCCACAACAACATCAACAGCAGCCACAACAGCAGCTGCAACAACCGCAGCAACTACAAAAAGATCATCATCACCACAGCCATCAACTTCGGCGCAGGCAGACGCACTAGAAGAAGCATACACGTGGACAATTGAAGAAGATTCAACTGCTTCAGTGTCAACTGAAACAGCTGATTCGCCAGCTTCAGCATTTTGGGAGCGAGCAGACGCATTAGAACAAGCGACAACAACAACAACAACATTAACAACAACAGCATTAACAACATCAACAACAACTATAGCCTCTACAACAGCAACAACATCATCCTCACCTCAACCATCAACTTCAGCGCAAGCAGACGCCTTAGAACGAGCCACTGTGCCAACCGCAGGACCACAGCCACCAAGAACAGAAGAAGAAGAGTCAATATCGACATTAACAGCTGATTCGCCGCGGTCTTCAACAGCCTCCTCCTCTCCCTCTTCATCATCGGCAACCGGAAATACGTCCAAAAGATCAAAAGCTTCTTCCAATCAAGCTGCGAAAAAACTTAAAAAGGCTTCCCCAACGTCAACACCATCAACAGAAACCGCTAGCTCGCCATCCTTGGCGACAGCCACCGCAGAGGAAGAATCCGTTGAAATAGAAGCCGTAGAAATAAGCAGCGTTGACGAGGAGCCAATAGAAGCGGCTGACCTGCAGGCAGTGGTCAAAAATAGACCGGTGTTACTAGTAGCGTTACTTGAGAAGCCAGTAACGCCACCAGCACCACTACGATTGCCAAGATATTTTTTTGAATCATGCGACGCAGAACCGCCAGAGGTTAGCTTACAAACGTCAACAACTGCGTCAGAAATAACGCCAACAACATCCATTTCGACAACATCAATATCAACAACATCAGCAGCAGCAGAAGCAACAACATCAGCAGCAGCA